>NC_073692.1:126651603-126690718 GCF_029784155.1 Uranotaenia lowii
GTTGATATTTTGATAATTTTGTAAAAGAGCCCCCTCGTTGCAAAAGCAAGAGAGAGCATTAGCAAAATAAATCAATTTCGTGTATTAATTCATGCTCGTGAACAAGTTTTTGTGAAAATAGCCTTGAAATTGATCAATTTGTGTCCTATTTCAAGTAAATTTTCTATGGGAGCCCCGTCTAAAGAATGATACGGTCAAAATTTGGTCAATATCAACTTGACGTATTTCTTTCAATTTTGCATTTAAAAAACCTGAACACCCCTCATTTTGAAGGTGTGTGTGTAGAATGTTGCTCCTATTTTGATTTTAGAATTCACTCTTCAGTTGTCAAAATGCCGTCCAAGGAAGAAGAGTTGGCAAAATCGCTAAAAGTTGCCAAATCAACCGTTACAAATGTATTTAAAGTGTTTGGGGAACGTTTGTCGACAGCCAGGAAATCTGGATCGGGGGGAAATCGAAAACTGGAAGCCGCTGAGACGACAAAGAGAGTTGGCGGTAGTTTTAAGCGAAACCCTAACCTCTCTCTCTCTCCGAGATGCCGCAAATAAGCTGGGTGTATCGTCTACAACCAAGCATCGAGCCAAAAAACGAGCCGGACTATCGACTTACACGAAGGTAGGGACTTAAAATCGCGATGATAAACAAAATACGACGGCCAAAGCGCGATCCCGGAGGCTGTACACGACGATGCTGACGAAATTTGACTACGTAGTGATGGAGGACGAAACCTACGTCAAAGCCGACTACAAGCAGCTTCCGGGACAGGAGTTTTATACGGCAAAAGGAAGGGGAAAGGTCGCAGATATTTTCAAGCACATGAAACTTTCAAAGTTCGCGAAGAAATATCTGGTTTGGCAAGCCATCTGTACCTGTGGCTTGAAAAGCAGCATTTTCATAGCTTCCGGGACTGTCAACCAAGAAATTTACATGAAAGAGTGTTTGAATAAATGTCTGCTGCCTTTCCTGAAGAAACACGGTTGTTCCGTACTGTTTTGGCTGGATTTGCATTTTGCCATTACGGTAAAAAGGCCATAGAGTGGTACGCCGCCAACAACGTTCAGGTGGTTCCCAAGGACAAGAACCCTCCCAACAAGCCAGAGCTCCTCCCAATTGAGAAATACTGGGCTATTGTCAAGCGGAACCTAAAGAAGACCAAAAAAAACTTCTTCTGCGGCGAAGAAGGTGGACAAGGTAGCTGTACAACATCTGATGGCAGGAGTAAAGCGCTAGGCCCGGCAATTCGGATTTGGAAAAGCGGAAGCCTAACTGAATATTTTGAATTTTAAAATTTGCTATGTACCGTAAACTGTTCCCCAGTTGAGCACCGAGGTAGCTTTGATCAACATAAAATTTTTGCAGATAATCATCATCACCGTAGTCTGAAGTTAAAATATCTAAAAACTGTTTTCTACGTTTTAAAGCCTTTGAATACAGTTTCAAATAGGCAAAATTTGCTTTGTAGTTGGAATTTTTTTTATATTACTTAAAATGTAGTTTTAATTTTGACAATATCAGTTTTTGAGAACACTCACAAACAAACACTTCTCCTGATAAAATGATAGCATTATGAAGCAAATGGGTTATTTTTATGAAAGTTTAATTTTTTTCCTTTGTATAAGTATTATAGTTTAAGAGATATTTTCATAGTCATTCTATGATAGATAATATTTGGATATTTGAATAAAAACGGACATTTTCTAAGTGAAAACTTGCATAGAACAAATGGCTTAAAACTCTTTCAAATGGTTAACTTTGAATAGAAAAAAGAGTATGGGAACAGTAAGAGGACCTTGAGAATTGCATATATGTAGGTAAAATTTTATTTGTTTTCGATCCCAAAAAATATTCTGAAATATTATAATTTTTGACCCTAGATGTATGCAACAACATTGTCCATCTTTTGAGTATATTTGATTTTGAAAGAAAATGTTGAAAAAATCAATTGAGTTCAAACAAAAAATTTCTGTTAGTGATGTTTTAAGCCCCAGTTTACGATCAGACGTTGAAGTGAGCGGTCGTGATTTCGAGAGACGTACACTATTTTTTGTTGAGCTATCTCAAACCACGTGGTCACTTGTGGGGATTTGGCCCCCCTTCTGGGTTTTCAAGCTTTTATTTCCTTGTATCGACAAGGCCAGGAAATGTCGGACGGAGTCGTGAAGAATACGTTAGTTTTTCGGTTTCCGGAACATGCAGCGGGACCCACGCTTGTGGAGATGGCTCGTTTTGTTAAAGAGTTTGATGCCGATAAGAACAAAATGGAGTCCACCTATAAAATCTCAGATGAGAGATGTGTCTGTATAAAGTTCAAGACGGAGCAAGATATGAAAGAAGCCCTTCTTCAGAATTCAGAGACTCAGGAATTTCGATATTCGAACGGTACAATAGTGAAAGTGAAGATGTCAGTGGCAGGTGGATGTTTGCGCTATGTGCGTATTTTCGATCTTCCTCCAGAAATCTCTGATCTGGAAATCTCTACGGTTCTCGGAAAATATGGTAGTGTGAAACGTGCTGTCCGCGAAAGGTTTCCCCCGGAGCTAGAGCTCAATTTGTTAACAGGGGTACGCGGTATTTATATGGACATAAAGAAAGATATTCCGTCAACTCTATACTTTATGAACCGCCGGGATCGTATTTATTACGAAGGGTTAAAGTACAAGTGTTTTGTGTGCAAAGAAGAGGGCCATTTGAAGGCCAGTTGCCCAAGAAAACAGAACAGAATCAACGAATCAAGCGCTAACGTCGTGTCCATTGCCGATGATAGTGATAATCAGGAAAATCGAGAATCCAGTTCGTATGCCAAGGCACTAAAAACTGGGCTGAGCGCAGAGCAGCAAGGTGAAAATTCGGGAAAACTTGAACTGAACATGGTAGTGCTGACGTCGAAGAGAGGAGAGGCGGTAGCTGAGAACGAAGCAGAGACGCAAAAAAACGGAGATGGTGATGGTACGCGAGAGATTGAGTCAGAATCCAGCGAGGAAGATATGGATACATCGAAGCCAGATAGCAATATTGAGAAACGTGGCAAGCGTCCCCTACTCAACCCTGAGAGATCGATATCTGATGCCGAAGGTGATGGGAGAGGATTCCGTACAATTGAGCGAAGCAGGAAAAAGCTGCAGAAGGTCGGGGCGGTTGACTCGATGAATGCATTGCAGATCATCGCAAAAACATCGGAAGAGAGAAGTAGAACTAGAGAGCGATCGGTTGCTGGCAGGGCTAACAGCAGATCTCGTAGTAGGGTGGTGGGTAACACTAACAACAACAACAACAAGTCTACTAAATGAGTATCTTCACTCAGTTCTGTTTTCTATGTTTTATGCTTTGTGTTTTGTTTGTATGGTGACTGAGAGCAAACTTTGAGTGGTGTCTCTGACGTGATATTAGACAACATGATCTTTACCAGAAGAGTGGCTTCTGTAAATATTAATTCCATCACGATAGCTGCCAAAAAACAGCTATTGAAGGAGTTCGTTATTCTAAACGATTTGGATGTAGTCTTGTTACAAGAGGTTTCGTTCGATGATTTCAGTTTTCTGCCAAGCTTTCATGCTTATGTGAATAGTGTAGGGTCTTCCCGTCCTGTATATCGCACTATCGTCGAAAACTTTATCCGGCCGTTCTAATCGCGCACCGTTCACCCCGATAGACGCTTTCGTACTCTCGACACACGCTTCTCGAAATCTACCCATCCGATATCCAGTGCTGCCATTCTTCTTGTTTAACTTCCACTCGTAGCGCAAGGTCTATAAATAAACAGGTGTTAATAAATTGTATATATTAAATGCACAACCCTACATCCCTACCTTTCATAAAAAAGAAATTAAAAATCGATTTAGAAGAGTCAATATGTCACAAAATCCTTCAATCGGCTAGATTCAACCTTTGTCCTTCTAGATCGTTCATTAAGAGGAACTTCATGAGAATCTGGTGATGTAATCGGATTAGAATCATCTTGATTTTCATCCAAGCTTTCATCGGAAGGATCCTTAGCTTCAGGCTGAGGTGATATGCGTTTAAGATGGGCTACACTTCTCCTGAACTCTTTTCCGGAAGTAGTCGATCTTATCGTAACGTCAGTTCCTTGTCTTTTTGTAACCTTGAACTCTTCAGGAGAAAAATCGGAGGAAAGTTTATTATCCTTCCTAGTTCGCTTCGCTAGCACAAAATCACCAATATCGATGCTACTCAATCTTGCTTTTCTGCTACGATCAGCATACAGCCTACCCTTTTCTTTTTGGATTCGATCCTGATCTCTGACTTCTTCATCTTCGCAAACCTCCATAGGAATACAGGGTAACTTGGTACGTAACCGCCGTCCGAACATCAGTTCTGATGGGGACTTTCCTGTAGTTGGGTGTATCGCAGAATGATAGGTTAACAAATATTGACGCAGCTCCTTCCGCCAATTTTTTCCAAGCTCTTGCGCAATACGTAGCCGTTTGAGAATAGAGCGATTCTGACGCTCTACCTCCCCATTCATTTGGGGCCAGTACGGAATAGTACTCTCGAGCCTAATCCCTTGTTCTTCACAAAATAGGCGGAATTCCTCAGAAATGAATTGGGGTCCATTATCTGCTCTCAAGACCACTGGCAGTCCATATCGAGAAAATATAATAAGCAACTGCTCAATTGTGGATGTTGTTGTGATGTCTTGCATTTCCACTACTTCCAGATATCTACTATAGAAGTCAACACAAACGAACAGACTCTCACCGTCTGGGAGCGGTCCCAAAAAATCCACAGCGATTTGTTCCCATGGTCGCGATGGGAGCTCCTTTCGGACCATTGGTTCTGGTGGACCAGGTGCGGAAACTAAAGTGCAACCGCGACAGGATTTTACGAATTGCTCAATGTTTTGATCCATTTTTGGCCACCACACGTTTGCGCGTAAATGTCCTTTCATCATGCGCATGCCCGGATGACCTTCGTGAGCCAGATGCAAGACACGTTGATGAAGTCTTCTAGGGATTACAATCCGATCTCCTCTTAGCAACACATTATTCACGCAACAAAGTTCAGAAAATATCGTCTTATAGCTTAAGGGTAACTCATCTACGGTTTCCGAATTCAATGCGCCTATAACTTGTTGTATATCTTCATCTTCTTTACTAGCCGTCTCAATCTCCTGCCATGTCAAGGCGATTGTCTGAGCAGCAGCAGAAGCAATCTCTCGAACCACTAATTCTTCTGCTTCATCAAAGGGTTTTGGAGATGACGTAGACAGTCGCGACATCACATCAGCAATGTTAGATTGGCCCGGAATATGGATGATGTTATACGTAAAACTTTGAAGGCGCAACACCCATCTCTCAATTCGGGCACAGGGGCGAGATGCTGGAGCGAATAAGAAAGTAAGAGCTTTGCAATCAGTGAGTAAGTTAAACTCCCTACCAACTAGGTAGAACTGAAATTTCTCTACACTCCATACCAGGGATAAAGCTTCTTTCTCGGTTTGACAATATCTTCTTTCTGTGTCCTCGACGTCCACAACTGTAGCAGATAACTTCGGGGCCATTACCGACAATTTTACGTTGACCAACATTAATTCGCTTCAGAATTCGTCCTTGCTGGCGTTCTGCTTTCGGTTTCCATGTTCCGACTTCACAAACCGAAATATGTCCACCATCATTATTGATTCCAGCTTTGAACTCTTTTTCCTGATGTCTTACACTCTCCAGCGAAGTTCCCATGGCCTCAATATCTGACAAGGACTGATCCTTCTCAAGAATCTTCCGTCGAAGCTCCGGTAAGTTGCATCCTTCCACAATAACATCGATGAGCATGATCTCCTCCAAAACAACGCGTACCTCTTTTGGATACTTTTCGAATCCGCAGTCCTTCAGTTGCTGGCGTAGACGCAGAACGTAATGAGCAAAACTCTCATTCGTACCTAGTTGATTGCAATGTTTAAAAAGATTGTATCTTGAATTGCAATAATGAAACAAAAAAAAATCGACTTAAATAAATCATACCTTGCTTCATAGTTCGTAGCTTATGTCGCTCCAGAACATCTTGGCGACGCGGTTTGAAATACGCATCCAAACAACTGATTGCTACGTCATACCAAGGCTTCTCTACCATAACCAGCGGAAAATCTTCTGTGCCTTCCAAACTTTTGTAAATTTTCTGCAGCTGAGGACCCCCAAAATGTAACATTTTGGACCTTTTGATTTTCTGGTCGGTTATTTGATATGAGTCAAAATAAAACTCCAGCGAATCTTTCCACTCTCGCCATTCCTTGGCCAGTTTACCGTTCTCGATTTGTTCACATCTGAACATAGGCAACGGTCTACTTTCATCCATCTGAAAACCGTAAATAGAAAGAAATAATTACCTTGTCAAATTTTCTCTATAATCCCAGCAGTGCTTGAAATAATCTGATACTAATTTGAATGATGATCCACAGTTTTTTTTTTCAATAACAACTACTGTCTGGATCGCTTATCTGTCTTCGATACTCAAGAAAAAGCTTGTACGTCACAAACTTAAAATTTTTTTTTCACCAGTTTCATCCTAACAGGCAACCACAAACGCCAACTTCTAACCATTACTAACAGTAGCTACTTGCTCTGTTTACGTACCAACAAACGCATTCAAGATTCAATAATTGGTGCATCTCTGTAACTTCCATTCACTACATAAAATAGCTCCCTGCTATTTTCATCTCTCGTCCTAGGCTCCCTGCTCTTGGACCATTCCAAATAAGCTTCTAGCTACTTTCACAAAAGTCTATGCTCCCTGCATTAGACCTCAACATAGCTCCCTGCTATGACAATCATTTTCCAGGCTCCCCCGCCTCAGAAGTGTACAACTCAGTTTCATAAAACGTACATTATGCTCTATGCTCCCTGCAATAGAGGCGAAATCGTGACTTCTACCCATTCTGTTGAAATATCAGTACTACGTGTGTTCGAGCCAAACTCGAAGAATTGGCAACGTCACATTTGCGCCACCAACGGAAAAAATCATCACCGATCACCGCCTGCTACTTTTGTGTGTTGTTCGTCCATTCAAGGCCATGCATTCATACGTGTGCATAAAAAACGCCGGTAAACGCCGGCCGGCGTACAACAACAATTGCATGCTGTTGCTTCAGCCAGCGGACAGTGGAAATTTCCATTGCGCACACAGATTTGTGTGTGCGTGAGAATGAATCGATCAGCCAAGTAACCGGCTTGTTCGTCATTCAATTCAGATCCATTCCATCCGTCGACAAGTGAAGACGTCGAATTTAAGTCAAGTCAAGTGTTCCTCCAATCTAGAAGTTGTTTCCTCCATCCATTAAGGTTCCTTCCAACGAGTTTAAGATTATTGCCTACGAGATTCCTTCCTATGAGTTAAGTTGTTCCTTCGAGTTAAGTTGTTCCTTCGAGTTAAGTTTTCCTTCCTCCATTAAGTCATGTTTCCTCCTAATAAGTTAAGTAATTGTACATAGTGTAAATATATGTAAATAGAGAACAATAAGTGCCTTTTTACTAGTGAAAATTTCTCCATTCAACATCCGGTAAATTGTGTCTTCGGACTTTTCGAACGGTCCCCAAATTCGAGCAAAATTACAGTCCACGGCTCTTTCATTGGTCCGATTCGAACCGGATAAGAACTTTGACTGTTTCGAAAGTCTGCTGCGCTCCGGATGCAAAGTGTTAAGTGAGAAAAGGCACGCAAAAAACTTAAGTGAAAAATTTAAAAGTTTTACCGTAAACAAGTGACTTGACAAATTTTTCCTGCTAGTGAATCGGATTCAGCGTTAAGTGGTGCTGCTCCAATTTTTAAGTGGTGTTGCTGATTTTCCCAAATTTTCACAACCGAAGACAATATGAATTCTCCGACCCAGAAAATGAAGAAAATAGATGCTCTGATTTTCCGCAGGGAACATGAGTTCCAAAAAGTGAAAAAGATTTTCCATGTGGTCTATCCTAGTGATAATTTGAGTATGCAGATGACTGTAGGAAGAATCAGAGCCTACTTTATGTTCATTGGCCAAGCACAAGAAGAATTTTATGCCGCTCATAAACAAATCCTTGATCTAGCTCCCTTCAAAGATCTTGAAGCCCATTTCCAGTATCTAAGTGCCTTTGAGTTGCTCTGTTCCGAAGTTTTGATCGCTCTCCAGAAATTGTCTTCCCAGAATTCCATAAGTTATGTGAGATCAACTTCCGCCTTAAGTTATGCACCATGTGTTAAAAGTGAAATTCCAATTAATAAGTTAAGTGAAAGTTTCCCAATCAAAGAAGAACACATCTGCCAAAATCTTGAGCAGTTTCCCGAAAAGATTTCCAAATATGGAAAAACCAGTGAAGAAATCAAATCCAATCCCAAACAAACTAATTCCTGTGAAAATAAAGATGATGTTAAGTCCAACACTGAAGAAGATAAGTCCAATCCAGATGAAGATGGTTTCCAACGAGAAAGTGAAGTTGAGTTTTCTCCAAAAGAAGGTGCAACTAAGAAGCATCTATCGGTTCCGCTCCAGAAAAAAGTTTCGCCATCTACCAACAAGAAAGTTTCCAATGATCCTATGTTTCCTTCCAATGAATCCTTCCACTTTAAGTGTAAACGAATTCGGAAAAGAAAATCTAAGCGACATATCTCGATGAAAAGTTTTCCTGCAGTCGCTGAAAATTCTCCGGATAAAATTCCTATTTTTGAGTGTAACAAACAATCCAAGAACAAGTCCGCCGTGAAAATTTTTCCAACAATCATTGAAAAACTTCCCAACGAAACTCCTAAGTGTAAGTCAAGCTATCCTACCAAAAGATTCAAGAATTTAAGGTTTTCCCACAAACATTTTGAGTACTTTGAAGTAAATAGACCGTTCATGAGTTCCAGCATAACTTCCAACTCAAAGTTCCCAGTTTTTCAACCGAATGAATGTCCTTTGCTGCAAGCTCTTGTTGGAATTTTCCTTCGTTGTCATCCTGAAGCCGATTCCTCGGCACTTATGGAAAATTATTGGTGCCAGTCCTGGTTCCTGAGTGCGAGGCCGACAGTGCGCAAAAATTTGGTATTGCGTGCACTACTCCAAGGTCCCCAGCGTTCCCTACAGCCCGACGACGAGGAAGATTGAAAATCCGAAGATTCCCCGGGGGAGTATGTTCGAGCCAAACTCGAAGAATTGGCAACGTCACATTTGCGCCACCAACGGAAAAAATCATCACCGATCACCGCCTGCTACTTTTGTGTGTTGTTCGTCCATTCAAGGCCATGCATTCATACGTGTGCATAAAAAACGCCGGTAAACGCCGGCCGGCGTACAACAACAATTGCATGCTGTTGCTTCAGCCAGCGGACAGTGGAAATTTCCATTGCGCACACAGATTTGTGTGTGCGTGAGAATGAATCGATCAGCCAAGTAACCGGCTTGTTCGTCATTCAATTCAGATCCATTCCATCCGTCGACAAGTGAAGACGTCGAATTTAAGTCAAGTCAAGTGTTCCTCCAATCTAGAAGTTGTTTCCTCCATCCATTAAGGTTCCTTCCAACGAGTTTAAGATTATTGCCTACGAGATTCCTTCCTATGAGTTAAGTTGTTCCTTCGAGTTAAGTTGTTCCTTCGAGTTAAGTTTTCCTTCCTCCATTAAGTCATGTTTCCTCCTAATAAGTTAAGTAATTGTACATAGTGTAAATATATGTAAATAGAGAACAATAAGTGCCTTTTTACTAGTGAAAATTTCTCCATTCAACATCCGGTAAATTGTGTCTTCGGACTTTTCGAACGGTCCCCAAATTCGAGCAAAATTACAGTCCACGGCTCTTTCAACGTGATCGCAGTCCTGCTCAACGCTCTTTAAATCATACTAGAATCTTGATGAAATCAATAAAACTTAGCTCCCCGCTAAGTCAACATTTTGATCATGCTTTCTATACCGAAACCAGGAGAATTGGTACAATAAAAAAACTCACTTAGTTACAGAAAAACTGCACTTTACTGCTTACGGCCATTCTACTCACATCCAACTCTGCTATGGTTCTTCGAGAACTCTTCGCAACACACTTTAATAAAAAAAAATTGCAATTTTTTTTCAGTAGATAGTTAGAAAATGAAAAAGTTTTATCTTATGTTTATGATTCATTTAACTTTAAAGCTAGAAAATCAATGCATTTTGCTTAATTCAATCAGCTAATAAAACTTACTGCAAAGCAGTTTCTTTTCATTTTCGATCATCTTTACTTTGATTTATTTCGTCACAATATTTTATTAATTTGAAGTATATTATCGCACCATCACCAAAATTTTACTTGGAGTCAAACTTTCAATTTAATTTAAATGCACAATAATAAACACTCGTTTCATAATCCTCATTTGGTGTAAAATAGTGATACTTGGCTAACCAATGCTCCGAGTTTTTTTCTCTTGCTGAGTATATTTCCAACATTACATTCAACAATGCTTTTTTTCAACAAATATTCAACGATAAAAGTAACGATTGAGAAAAACATTAAATAAAACTCTCGAAATTCATTAAAACCAAAAATAGTCGATCCACTAATTTTCACCAAAGTTTCATTCGCAATTTCCGAGCCAAGTTGTGGACAAACGTTTATTTCACCAACTGCCAACTCACCTAAAAATAAAGATTTTCAATTGTTGTTATCCTCTTTACAGAAAAATAATACCAATGTTCTATTCACCACTAAAAAAAAAACAAAATTTCATAATATTAGTTCCTTCTTAATTGTTTACTTACCGAATCTCTACCCTTTTTAAAATGCAAACATGTAGCACATAATTATCATTATACTAAAAACCAAAAATATTAAAATCACAATACTAAAGGTTAAAATTTTCGATAAAAATCTACATCACATTACATCTTCACACTTTTTATGCTTTCTCATGCACTCGATATCATTCCTAGATCCGACTCTGGTACAGCGCGAGCACCGAAATTAGCAACACAGAACGATTAAATGGCTGACAATTATGTCGATTTCGTATATCCGAAATCTTTCACTGAACACCGATCAAATCCGTTGCAAATATGCCACCGTTTGGAACTAAACTGTTATTATGGATAAATTCGATTTCACTTGGACATTTTCAAAACATTATTTTTTTATTTTCTTAGAATTCTCAAAATTTCCTATTCGGTTTCATTTCCAGCTATCGATAATTGAAACCACCGACGTATAATTTCCGACCGCCATTTTGTTTTCGTTTACGACCAAAATTTTCGATAGCTGATAAAATTTTACGAGAACCGGCTAAAATTCTTTTTATAGTCCAGAAAATGAACTCACCATGATGTCCTGAGGTTCTTCCTCCCAGTCGTCGCCAGTTGTAGGGTCTTCCCGTCCTGTATATCGCACTATCGTCGAAAACTTTATCCGGCCGTTCTAATCGCGCACCGTTCACCCCGATAGACGCTTTCGTACTCTCGACACACGCTTCTCGAAATCTACCCATCCGATATCCAGTGCTGCCATTCTTCTTGTTTAACTTCCACTCGTAGCGCAAGGTCTATAAATAAACAGGTGTTAATAAATTGTATATATTAAATGCACAACCCTACAAATAGAAGCTTAGACAACGTGGGTACCGCTATTCTGATTAGGAAAACTCTTGATTTTGCTCAACCATTGCTAGATCCAAGTGGGAGAATTTGTTCTCTAGTGCTGAACAACATAAACATAATTAATATTTATGGTCACTCAGGGTCTCAAAGAAAAAGTGAGAGAGATGTTTTATTTAGAGAAACGATAGTTCCACACTTGAATAAATCGAATACCAGGTGGACTATTGTGGGAGGAGATTTTAATTGTATTTTAAATGCCAATGATTGTAAAAGTGAAGTCAAACAGTTTTGCCAAGGTTTACAAGAGTTTGTTGATTTATTTAACACTAAACATACCGACACTTTGTATATACCTATTCATACCGCGAGCGGTCAAATGACGGCAAACACCGTTTTCGCTAAAACTCCCTTGTTTCTCAACCGATTTCTACCAAATTTATAGTTTTGAAAAGCTTATAATTCGACTCAAATATGTTTTTCAGACAATTTTCAGCTACAATTAATAACTTTAAAGTTATTTACAGTACAAGAAAAAAATTATGAAAAAACATGCTTCAGGAAAAAGGTTGTAAATCAGTTATTAAGTGCTCGAAAAAAATTTCACTTAGTGCCTGAGAAAGCTGAAGTTAGAAGCTATATGTTGCACATATGGAACATTTTTTTTAAAAATTTCTAAGATCATGGCCACAAAAAATGTAAAAAAGTTGTGTAAAACCCGTACTTTTCAATCAATCAACCGCCAAAGCTGTTCCTGTTACAGTAGAAAATTTTGAAAAAGTGAATTGACAAGTAGACGTAATTTGTCACATTTTGGCATCTTTAGATTTTTAAAATACTTAATATATAATTTTTGACGGCTTTTCAAAGGTAGTCGTTTTGCGAACTTTTTATGACCACATGCGTTATTCGAAAATCGTAACACCTGAAAAAAAATTTAAAAACGCAAAATTACTTGCATTTCAAAAACAAAAATAGTCCTGTCGTTAAATTTGCGAAAAAACAATTATGTATATAAGGCGTAATCATCGTTTAAAGTTCAAAAACCGTCATTTGACCGCCTCCGGTACGTTTAGTGTTAAATTAAAAGATGTCGGTCTAAAAGATAAACAGTTCACATTTTATTGATTGAATTCCGCTTCCCGATTGGATAGATTTTATGTTGATCCTGATTTTCTCAATCAAGTTTCAAAATTTGAAAACAAACCATTGCCTTTTTCTGACCACCATGGAATTATTATGACGTTCAGAATAAATCCTTCTGAAGTTGCTCCTGTTTGGGGGCGTGGATATTGGAAGATTAATGATCAATCACTAAGAGATGATGCAACTAGCTCAGAATTCAGATATATGTATTGTGACTTGAAGAAAAGACTTAAATATCGTAACAACTTTTCAGAGTGGTGGTCATATGATTTTAAATCGAAAACCAGACAATTTTTCAAAGCTGAATCGTTTGAATGGAATCAAAGAAATACAGTAAATAAGACAAAACATTATAGAAGATTAGACGAACTAATGAAGAGTCAAGCTGAAGGAAAAAACGTTTTAGATGAAATTAAAGAAGTCAAAACTGCGATGCTTGATCTTGAACAAAAACGTATTTTGAACTCTGTTAGTCGTTTTCAGCCATCCACTATGTTGGAAAGCCAAAAACTCAGTATTTTCCAAATGTCGAAACTTCTAAAATAGGATATCAAAAGGTCAAAGTTAAAAATAGAATCAGCAGATAATCAAGATACAAAGCAAATAGTCTTTGAGTATTTCAAAGAAAATTTCCAAAATGTCCCTCCTTTATCAAGCCCACCCAACCGATTCGAAAATATCAACACGTATCTAACTAATGATCAAAATAATACCTTTGTTTCTCCCATTGATGAAGACGAATTGAGACGAACGATTAAAGCTTCAAATAAGAAAAAAACTCCGGGGCCGGATGGTCTTACTTACGAATTTTATGACCAACATCTAGAAGTTTTTAAGGATGACATGCTAAAGTTGTTCAACGGTTTCTTGGATGGCTCAATAATGATGCAAGAAAACTTTGCCAATGGTGTTATCAAGCTTATTCATAAAGCAGGAAATAAAAACGATCTTGGCAACTATCGCCCCATCAGTTTGTTAAATACAGATTACAAAATATTTGCAAAGATAATTGCCAATCGATTAACAAAATATACACAAAATCTTCTAGGTGAAGGACAAACAGCTGGTGTAGGAAAAAAATCGTGTATCACTAATTTAGATCGTCTAAGAACAATTATTCTAAAGGCACAACAATCCAAAAAAGCAAAATATGCTATTCTGACTATAGATTTGCAGAAAGCCTTTGACTCTGTTAACCATACTGAATTATGGAATATATTGCGGAAATTTAATTTTTCTCTGCAGTTCGTTGCTGTAATGAAAAATTTGTATACAAATGCCACGTCGCAAGTGATGGTTAATGGCTCTTTGACCAGCTCATTTAATGTACATCGATCAGTTAGACAAGGATGTCCTTTATCAATGACTAGCTGATTTTACCCGGCCTTGCTCGGGTTCGCATAAAGTATAAATCAAAATGAGTCATTGGACTTTTCAAAATTTTGGAAGCTTTATATTCATAATAATTAAAAATTTGGCACATGTTTAGCCATGTAAAGTTTGTTAGTCTTTTTAAAGTTTTTTTTAGATTATTCACTGTGTTTATCGTTTTCATATTTAAGAAAAACTTATAGGTGTGAGGTTTTAATTTAACCCTTCATTTCATGATTTTTTATTTTTTCTTGAAAAAATTCTCAATAGTGCGCAATGATGAGTACATGAAGGGAAAAATAATGAAAAAATATTATTTTCTCATATTTCGAGGATTTAGCCAAAATATTAATTGTTGCAAATTTGCAACAACATGAAATGGTTATACCTTTTCGTTCCTCATACAAGACAGCTAGAAATAAATGCTTATTCCTAATTTATCCAGCACTAATCGTAGTTAAAGCTCAAGAACTTCGTAAACCTAGTGTCTGGACACAATTTAGCTGGGGTTAGTACCTAAGTATGTTGGTTACCCACCATGGGTGCACGGATTCACCTAAGTTTCTGCCTAAGTATGTGCTTACATGCATTATTTAGATCAATTAGTTCGACAAATTTCCAATGCAGCTTACACTATATCCGAACCCCATGGCTTCGTTTGATCTGTTATCGAGTAAATGTATTACTTATGTTGATGAAAGTATATTTTGGAAGAACAAGTCAATCTGGTGGGCTAGTTTACTATATGAATTCCGGTATCCCTGTATATTTAGCTGACCTGGAAAACTGATTGAACATTCTTATATATGAGAATTTCAAGGAAGCACATCTTACCTGTTGGCCATTTATGTGATTTGGACCTAAAAGTTTTCTGCCGATACCCGTAATCGAACCCTTTACGCGTAGCATACCAAAACCAGACTCACGCCAGCGTATTCGCTAGCGGCTAGACCTCCCAGGCACAGTATTATTTTGGGAGCTGGAGGGTAGTTATGCGATAATATTCATTACGTTTGCTTGAAGGTGCTATATGGAAAGATGAAACGTCTTTCCAATACAACTTTTTTGAAAAATAACCTTGTCAAAATCAATATTTTGACGATAACATTCAAGCTTTAGACTTGTATTCAGTTCTTTTGCAGTAACTTCATTTTTCGTGAAAAGTTTAATGGTATTCTTCGTGCTCATAGTTTTTTAGCGCAATATACAGCAATCTAGAAACAAGTTTATTCTCGGCTGACAACAATGTTTGAATTATAAAACCTTAAAAATTGTGATGAAAAAATGATTTTTATGCATGGTGTACTTAGATTCAAAGAATCAAGTAACTTGAAAATCAGGAAATACAAATTGTTGAAGAAACAATTGCGTTTTTTCTTCAAACACCTACAATAAAAAACAAAAAAATATTTTTATTTTTCCTTAATAATAAAAAAAACCAATGGATAAAATACATGAAAAATGGTTTCACCCGTATAACATTTGTTGAATATGGTACGCGTTTGGAAGAGTAAATAGAATTATAAGTAGGACTTATGTAAATGGAACTGCCATTTTCGTCTCACCATGATGATTAAATTCGTACTGAAAACATTAAAGCTGTTATCATAAATACTATACAAATGATAAAAAGTATTTGAAGAACATTATGGGACTAATGTTTCAAACTAGGGTATAACATTATTAAGTAGTGAGCCGAAAAAAAATGTAGATTAATATTTTCTAAAAATTTGAAAATATTTTCTACGAACAAATATAATCTTTTCCGGGGATCATAAAATTATATTTAAAATCATCGTTGGTTGCATTTGAAAAATTAAAGATTCAAATTATTAATATAAACACTTTAATTACTCAAAAGTCACAAATTTGTACTAAATGTGACACATGGTTGATGATCTAGCCAAAATAAATTGTTCTTGGTTTTCCCCAATATTTTTACAGTTGTCAGCCATTTTGTTTAGTTAGAGGTTTATTCATCAGCATTATTTAAAAAATATCTCGACAACATGATAATATAACATTAAAAATAATAATACTTTCATCAGGAAACATACACACTGTTTAAATGATGAAACATTAGAAAGCACACTTTGTGGCCCATAGACCTAACTCAAGGTGCTACCGTTGCATGATGTTGCAAATTTGCAACAATTAATTAAAGGCCGTTATATCAGACAAAAAATCAAAAAAATCTTCAAATTGTATTCAATTGTGTTAATTGCATTACTGAAAGTGCGAAAATATTTTTTTCAGACAAAATTTTTTTTCGCGGTGTGAATTGGACTAGGTCAAAACTCTGAAAAATAAACCTTTTTAAATATTTCATATTTTTCAGATTCAAGTTGGTCTAGTTTCTATATGTATACTCAGAAAGTCATTTTTTTTTAATTCAACGTAATCTTGAAGTTAGAAATATTATTGCCCTGAAGAAAAAAGTTGACTATTTGGTTTTCTGCAAAAGTTACAACAGCTTTAATTAATTGTTGCATATTTGTTACTTTATGAAACGAAGGGTTAAAGACTTTCAAAATAACTTCCCATGAATGCTTTTTCATTCTATTATGAAAAACATTTTTTTCACCCACCATTTTCAAGGAAGCTTGAATGGATTTGGCCTAATTTTTTTTATCTTCAAATGATAATTTTTCTTATATCTTTCCTTTCCCTCATCTAATAAAAATTTCTTTTGGAGTTCATCCCCCTTTTCAAAATGGACGATCTCCCTTCACAATGGTATATTCAAGTTTCTGTGCTTAGAAATTTCTAAAGAGATTTCCGAATCTGAGTTTATGAGTACTTTTCCTTTAATGCTGAAAGTTCCACAAACAGTTTTTTGAAGTTATCAAAAACAAATCATCTCTAAACCTGAAGTTACCATTATAATGTTAAGAGAAAGGTTTTATTTAAATTAAATATCAATGTTTCTATTCTTGGGCACAAACAACCCATTAATTTGGGTGAAGGGTGATCACTGTTAAAATTCTTAGATATCATGTGTTTGAATTCGCAGTACTAAACGGTTCTACCATAAGTTTTCTCAAAATTGGATGATAGAATTGAACACATTGATGACCAAAAATGATTCAAAAGTGACCAATTTAATTGAATTGTATAATTCTAAAAATCTCAGATTTGTTATATTTGTTATCTTATTTATTTTCATCAAGATATTTTTATATCTCATCTATTTTCTAATTCCCCGTTTAAGGGGGGAGTAGGGAGTATCGTTCAAACAAATGTATTCAAATTTTTTGCATTATACATAGCATTGTTAAAAGAACATCTAGTAATTTTTTTGTAGAAAAATATTGAAAAATGAGCCGGTGACGGAGCACTTTCGAGGATGCCTTTTAGAAAACAGGATTTGCGGTGGACACTGTATCTCAGCACAGAATCATCTGAAGTCAAAAAATCAGAGCAAAATATTTTTAATACATATTTTTCTTGACCTCAACGGTTTTATTTAACTTAAAAATTTTTTTTGAAATTTTTGTGGCTGTTTGAAGTAAAAATTACGATTTTTGAAGAAAAAAGCCGCCATTTTTTATCTGTAAAATCTCCTCAAAGTAAAGAAACAAAAAAAGAAAATCGTTGGGGTTTGGTATTTTATATGTAGAAAATATGTTCCAAATTTGAAAAGAATCGGTGAAGTAGTTTTCAAATGACGATGTTCACTGACTTTAAATGTGCTTTCGAGAAAAACGCGTTTGAAGTTTCTGCTCTAGAATTCTTGCAGTATTAGATAAGAGGAGATAAAAGCCTATAATTTCTACAGTTTTGCTTCGATTGACTTGAAAATTTGACACACCATTCTTAAAATATTTTACAATAAGAAAATAAAAAAAAATTAAAATCGATTATTTGAAAGTGTTAGACCCTACTCCCCCCTTAAATTCCCCGACGGCTATCAACGCGTTGAAATCGAAGCATTCAACTTATAGATCAGAATCTTATTATTTTTCTTTCTTTGTGGGGGATTCCAAAAACATGTTGATTCTTAAATGCTAGAATTTATTAAAAAATGTTCATTCGTTTTTCATCATTGATTCCTAAAAGTTATTCAGCTGAAGAAGACAATTCACTTTTCACTGATCAGTTCACTGTACATTCTTGTAGTCTCTCAAATTCCCTTGGTGGCGGTAGAGAGCACTTCGAAAACCACTACGATTCAAGTTAATATATTTCTAACAGGCTTGTTGTTTTTTTTTTTTTCAATGCAAAATGTAGACTCATTATTTCATCCAAATATATCCACGTGCTTTGAACAGTAGAAGGACAAAAAAAACCGCCAAAGTTTCCCCTTTCAAATCCTAAAGGCTCAGCAAGCTTTGATTTGCTGTCCAGTACACGTGAACTCTGAATGGTCGTTTCTAATGCCTGGTCCATGGAGATGGTGAAAAAAAACCCGCCAAAGGAAACGAAAATCTGTTAGCAAAATGTATGCCATGACTTTTGGTTTGTGTGAATAAAACCGAAAGTTGTATGGGAGGGTCCCTTTTCTTAGGTGGGAGGGGCTCAAAACTATTACTAAAACCTTACCATGGTCCAAATACATAACTGTACCAAATTTCAGACTGATCGGATAAGCGGTGTGGATTTGTATAAGGTGCATACAAACAAACATATATAGTCCAACTCATCTTTATATATTAGAAGAAGATATTATTTTCGCTATATTTAGAACCACTGATTCGTCGATTAAGTGATAATCTACGTGGGATATTAATAGATGGGAATTTTTTTAAAGTATTTGCATATGCTGATGACCTAACTTTGTTAATTCGAGATGATAATGAGTTCCACCAAGTTCTGAAAATAATATCCGATTATGAAATGACTGCAGGCATTAAATTAAACGAGAAAAAATCGGGGTTCTTACGACTCAATAACTGTGTTTTGGGGCCGCAAAAAATTGCAGAAAAAAATACGTTAAAAATACTAGGACTTATTATAAACGATAACTTCAAAGATATGGTACGGATAAATTACGAAAAGCTGATAAATACACTTAAAAATACTAGTCGAATACATAACACTAGGAAGTTAAATTTAATGGAAAGAGTCTTCATTTTAAACACGTATTTACTATCAAAGTTGTGGTACGTAGCACAAATTCTTGCCCCGGATGACATTCACCTTGCACAAATTAAAAAATTGTCTGGTTTTTTCTTATGGAACACGCATTTCTTCAAAGTAGGTAGAAATCAGCTTTATCTGGACTACACCAAAGGAGGTTTGAAGCTTATTGATCCGGAAAGTCAATGAGAGTCACTGTTTATAAAAAGATTGATCGTGGAGGAAGACTCCAGAATTGAACAATATTTTTTGAAAAATGATTTGAAAGGTTTAACAACAAACTGTAAAAATGGATAAACGTAGCAAAACATCTCCCACAAGATATAGTCTACACTAATCGTGAAATGTATGGTAAATTCATCAATGATCAAGGAGCAAAACCTCAAATAGAGAATAAATACCCTGAATTAGGTTGGGAATACATTTGGGAAAACATCAGCAAAAACTACTTGACATTAGAAGCAAAATCATGGGTTTTTCTAGTTTTTAATGATGTGATTGCTAACAAAGTAAAGATGTTTAACTATACTAACAGGGTTGATAGTCCGCTTTGTGATGTGTGTGGTAAACCTGATACTAACTTTCATAGGATCAAAGAATGCTTAAATTCACATGTTGTATGGGAATGGGTTCAAAAAGTTGTAAGCCAGAATTTTAAACTGAAACTTAGGTCTCCTGATGAAATCTTGTATTGTGGTGTTCCTGATAAAAATTTTAAAAAGAAAGCAGCTCTGTGGTTAGTAGTTGAGGCAATAGCGTATAATATTATACGTTTCAAGAATCCTAGTTTATATTGTTTTCAGAAAGTTATTAGAGACTACAGATGGAATAATAGGAAAATTTTTGTAAACCATTTCAAAACATATCTTGATATATGTTGAAGCAACAATTATCAAGAAAGCTGAACCTATTTACCACAAGTCGTGTTTGAATGTGTAATACTAACTTTGTTGTATGTAGGTTAAGAATTCTGTAAATAAAGTTTAAAATAAAAAAAAAAGCCTTCTTTGCAAATTGACATTAAAAATATAACTTTGAAGATGTTGTTACGTTAAAACCATAGAGATCAAAGTTACCCCGAAAAATGAAATCTGGTTTTGCAACAAACATTTAGTTATTGCCACTAATGTCGTTTAAATATCCTGTATCAATGATCATGCTTCATACTCCGTACCTTGTAAGTATTTTATAACTTTTTGGCGTTTCAAAAAAGCAAACCTGTCTAAAATATTTGAAAATGAATTAAAAAAGTGATCAATGTTCCCCCAGTTTACGGTACTTAAAATGTATAAAACACCTACTGATGTTGTCGTCCAAAAGTTTGGGATCACCCCATAGTATGGTGTTACGGCGAAAAGTTTGGGATCAGTCTTAAAAAACATGTATTATTATTTCACGCGTAACTTTGTTTTCAAATAACATATTTCTTATTTTGAAATCTGATTTAAAAGCTTATTAGTTAAACTTGCATTATAGATATTAAGTGGAAACATTTTTGAAAACTCACTTCATTAAACTTCAAGCTAAATTTTGATAATTTTTTGAAAATTTTCATTAAATAGTCCGACCGTATAAAATCATGCAAATTTGTTTTGACCGTAACTTAGTTGTCTAACAAGTTATTTAAAATCGGATCGGTTGATTAACATGCTTATAAATTGCACTTAATTTGAAAGGCTAAGCTGAAAAAAAATATCATAGATGATTATTGCCTGAACATCAACTAAGATTAGAACATTAGTTCTTAAATGAGTATGATGTTGTGATAACATAAATCATATGATTTCAAGATGGGTCAAGACCAGAGTCAAATCATTACGCAACCGATATAAAATTCCAAATTTTTGTATGATTTTATCAGCTCGTTCAATACGGTTTTTGAAATTCAATTTTCCATTAATTATAACCCAAGCTAGGGTAAATGAGCCTTATTTCGCTAAATTTTGTCAGAGGTTTTAAGATTCAATATTAGAAGGCCAAATCTTTAATTCTTAGTTATACAATGTTTTGGTATTTTTTTTTCTGAACTCTGTTATGGTTTGAAATAATCATTTAAAGCTTTTATGTACGAAAAATATCATGTTTTTAAAGTATGTCGATGTTCCTAATTTGGCACTTATTGTTCCTAATGTTAACATAAGGGTGTTCCTAATGATTACATATGAGGGAAAATGTATCCGCGTACCCAATGTTACACTATTTGTTCCTGGTTTTGCATATGGGTCTGTTTTTTTTAATACTTTAATGAGAAAAATCTCAAAACTCACCTTTTAATAAATTTTATAACGTTTTTGGAATACGAATAGAGAAATAAAGACTTTTAAAATCTTACAAAATATTCCTTTACGCTAGTTTTGAAGAAGGAAGTGCATGTTGAGCTTAATGAAATTTAAACTTTAACTTTTCCTTGAAAAATTTATTGTGATGTTTACCGATGAGTACAGTCAAACAGAGCATCATGCAACAGCATGGTTAGATGCAACATTTGTGTACCAAAACACTTAAATATTTTTTTTTAATATTATGTAATGAAATTATTATTAAAAAATGATGCCATAGTTTCCCACGTAGTGAGATAGTTTTTAAAAGTTTTTGATCCTCATAGAAAATTTAAAAATCGAAATTTTTACATTTCGATGCCGTAAAAAACTTTACACAGTATGACGGATTGCCTTAATGATATCCCCTACAAATTTTATATTGCTTTTTTTTATCCTGGTGTTTAAATATTTCACGGACAAACATTAAATTTTTTGAAACTAATATTTTTTTAAATTCCGTTACCAATCTAGGCTTAAACGCATGAACATTCAATCAAATCAATGATTCACAGTTTAAATCTTGTTTCCATCTGTTGGAATATGATTTTAATTTTTCTTGTAGTATTTTTTACCCCTAAATGTATACATCATCATTACGGTTTCTCTAAAAAAAAATCACTGACAGAAAAAATATAAAATTTAATTTTACCAAAATAAAAAATAACTGCAGATCGTGCTTTATGCGTAACAAAATCATAAGTTTATCAAAAACTATAACTTTTCAAACTTTTTCATTTAATTTTTAATTTAAAACAAAGGTTGTTGCAATTAACCCATTTTCTAAGTAGAGTGAAAATCGCATAGTTTTATAAATTAAAAAAAAAACTGGTGAAATCAATTATTGTTCTGACTACGTCAATTTGATGTCCCTTTAACTTTAAAACTTTAGATGTACAAGCGGTATGATTATATGTGGACATTAGGTATTTAGAAGCCATTGATGTTGAAAGGGTTGCATAATGCCCCAGGTGACGGCATGTAACGTATTTTATTAAGATTTTTTTTTCATTTTTTCTTTCGATTCTCATCTTGTTGAGAAGCTCTCTGTAACTTGATGGTTTCCTTTTCTGTCATGTAGGGCTCATTCTTTACAACCTGGCAAAAATATGTTTTCTACATTTTTAGCATTGAAATACACTTTATAAAAACAGATCGTTGAAAATTAAGTTAAAATACAATTTGCTTTAACAACGTTATATTAATCAAATTTATTTCAAATACATTCTATGACTTTGATATAGTTTGAAAAACTTTGAATATGTCCATGGTAAGGAACACATTGAAAATAGTGTTTCTAATTTTGGACATAAGTTTTTTTAAATTTTACACCAAAAAAACATGATTGTAAATAGAGATGTACCGAATAGTGGTTTTGCGAACGGCCGAATACCGAATATTGACCTTTTTAACTATTCGGCCAAACGAATATTCGATCGAATTGATGCATACTGTCGAACTTATCTGCTTTTGTTACGATTAAGTCGGAGCGATCTTTCAAGAATTTCTTCGCTTCATTCATTTGTCACAAATGAATGTTGTGTTCGTTGTGTCTTTGTTCACAAATGTTCCAGTGGATTTTGCTATCGAATCGGTGGAGTTGCGTTGGGCAGAGGTAGCGGAATACACAGAAATCGAGAAGGAGAGTTTTATTGAAATGTTTAAAATAGTATTGGAATCGAACTTTTTTCAACTCAATGGAAAAATCTTGGCACAGAAATTCGGCGTGCCGATGGGCAGTCCTTTGAGTCCGGTAATAGCGTCGATTGCACTAGAGAGGATTGAGAATGTTGCGCTAGATGCTTTACTGGTACAGGATATCACTCCGGTACTCTACAAGAGGTACGTGGATGATTGCCTCTTGTGTGCAAAGGTGGAGGAACAGCAGCTCATTATGGATATGTTCGACAGTATGCATCAACGGTTGAAATTTACTATTGAACATGAGGTAGATGGCAAAATCAAATTCCTGGATATAATCGTACGACGGGAGCAGCAAAGCTTAACAACGGAGTGGTTCCCGAAGGACGAGATAGGCCGATATTTGGATTTTGCATCTGTTAGTCCATTTTCACATAAATTAAACACTATTGTGGCACTAGTTGACAGAGCTTTGAAATTATCAAATGCTAGCTATAGAGAAGGAACTTTGAAAACTGTACAGAATATATTAAAGATAAACAACTACCCTCAACAACTAGTAACAAAAATTATTATAGAACAAAAATTATTATCATACAATATACAAAACTTGAAATGAAAAAGGAACTAGCAACACTGCTAGTAGGAAGTGTTTACTGATTTAAGTGAATGGAAAATTATCAAATTTGATTTGATTCAGTGGTATAAAAGTGATGTTTTGCTTTCAAAGTATAGCTTAAGGACCGTGCTATGTAACGCCAATGAAGTTTTACGTTCTAACGGTGGCTGGACTACTAAAACCGGGATTCTAATTGTGTCGTCTGGAAAATTTTCGGTTTCATTTTCCACATGTACCTTGGCCGTACACATAACGTGCTGCCAAATTCGTTTTATTCGCTCACCGTTTTGCATGATAACATAGCCGCAATGAATTTAAAACTTTCAACTACCTCTCGGAAAACGTAACGCGTTGCGGAAAATGGAACATAACGCCTAAAAACGTCACTGCCTGGAAAGAATGGTAAACAACATAAACGAAGCAAGCAGTCAAAACGACGGAGGAAATAAGCAGCTGAATGTTTTGATTGTTCATGACGGGAGTTTCAGAACGTTATCCGAAGGATTATGACACGGACAAAAAGAGGCTAAGTATTCTTTTGTATTGATTCTTATTAGGCCCAAATACCAAAATGGGATACGGGTAACTTGCGAATTGCCTGGAGTGAGCTATGTTGAGAGTGTTTTGTTTTTTTTTTTATGCCAGACTAGATGGACGGATGGTCATTGGCAGGTTAGCTATGTAAAAACATTTAATCTGAAACCATATCTGTATCTTTTTCTTATACATATTTATTATTTCGCCAGCGAAGTATTATGTTATTTAATGATATTACACTTCAAGATTTGGGTTGCCGTAAGGTGTGGTACGAGATTAAGTGCCATCACGCCATCAGTAGGAATTTTAACATGATTTTGGTTTTTTGGTCGCCTCGGTGTGTCGTGCTGTTTTTTTGATTTGTTGAGTGGTAAGCATTTGCTCCAAAATAGATTCAACGACCTATTTTATAGAATTTGTTGGTTAATGGATGAGAGTATTCTACAAGATAAAATAAGCTTAGCGAACGTTTAACTATCTGTTTGTAAAACATCCTCATGTATGTAGTATCATTTTTCATTTCATGTGTTTACAAAAACCTATAAGTGTACTCATATTAGGTCCAATGGTTATTTTATTTGCTTAACTTTTAAAATTATTCGACTATTTTACAAATTTACAATATCTTGGTTTAATCAATTCATTTTAAAAGGGTGAAAAAGTCATGTAACAAGCATTGATCTTACTGACGATAATTTAAGTGATAGGACCGTTCAATATAGCATAATTGTATCTTGATCAGTGTTTTTTTGTCTTAATAAATTAATAATATTTTCAAAAAAAAAAAACTATCTCTTGCTTCATCTATTTCATTCTATTTGTATTATTTATGCCTGTGTTACCATTCATCATATACCTACCAAATCAAGTACTACGTTCACTATATTAAAATGTTCATACTAATAATATTTTCATATTCATTAACTGTATGCCCTATGTTATTATAAATGTAATTAATTGTATTAGTAACATCTAGGATGAACACATCAAGGCCATATGTGCCATGAAAATAATTATTTAAAGAATTGAGTTCAAAATTATTTAAATTCTTTTTTAGTGTTTTCAGCTATCT
The DNA here is from genome assembly GCF_029784155.1 of Uranotaenia lowii. Classification (NCBI taxonomy): domain Eukaryota; kingdom Metazoa; phylum Arthropoda; class Insecta; order Diptera; family Culicidae; genus Uranotaenia; species Uranotaenia lowii. The sequence goes on from NC_073692.1 coordinate 126,676,904, forward strand.
TCGATTACCATTACCGGTTATGGACAAAATTTTTTTTATATTTTTTGTTTTAATATTTTAAAATTTTCAGCTTTACCCACCGACAAGATGGAAACAAGCTGAACTTGAACGGTTTGATATTTTGAAAGCAACATTATGAAAAAAGTATGCATCGACAATTAATTGTATTTTATTTTAACTTCATTTAATAATTCTGTATTCATAAAAACTTTCTTTCAGCTTCATTGATAAGAATTAAAAATTTCATTACATAAATTATATTGATTCGTTTTACCCATAATATTTATCTTTGCTTATTGTTATCGAAAATTTTATCATTAACTATATACACGTCAACCTTTTATTGGATGTATTAGGGTGCTAAGTTTAAATATAATTTAAAAATTATGTATATATTTAGTATCGGAATGTGTCAACAATAAAAGATTGAAAGTCTAATCATAATAACATGACCCATTCGGTCATGCGACTATGATAAGACGGGGCTTATTGACAAGGAAAGTTACCTCGGAATGTGCAGCTAGGTCTCTGTCATTCTGAAATGGGTTTCTGGAATTTGAATAGAGCTAACACCGCCAGCACCTGCAATGGAACAGTTTTAAACGATGGATTAAAATTGCGTCTTTTGCATAACCTACCTGGCAGCTCAGGGGGTCGACACACACACACACACACACACACACACACACACACACACACACACACACACACACACACACACACACACACACACACACACACACACACACACACACACACACACACACACACACACACACACACACACACACACACACACACACACACACACACACACACACACACACACACACACACACACACACACACACACACACACACACACACACACACACACACACACACACACACACACACACACACACACACACACACACACACACACACACACACACACACACACACACACACACACACACACACACACACACACACACACACACACACACACACACACACACACACACACACACACACACACACACACACACACACACACACACACACACACACACACACACACACACACACACACACACACACACACACACACACACACACACACACACACACACACACACACACATACACACACACACACACACACACACACACACACACACACACACACACACACACACACACATTGGTGAAACTAGTCAATTTTTACACAAAAGATTAGAACAGCATAAGAATGATGTAAAAAACAAAAAAGGTGGAGGCACAGGACTTGCTCAACATAGTATAGAGTTCGGCCATGCTTTCGATTTCAAAACACCACTATTTTATAAAAAGTCATGTTAACATTATGTTACACATGTATGTTAACATTAGGTACACATGCCAAATTAGGAACACCCACCCTACTTAACTTCGTATTGAGTGATCGTGAAGCTAATAAGGTTCGGTTGTAATCTTCTCTTAGTTGCAATGGTTCAGGCAAAATTTAATTAAACTTAGGTTAGGTACATTTGGACTTAAAAGGGTTCTGAGAGCTTTTCACAACTCCTTACTATTTTTTCTGTTTTCTTATTGTACATTGAATACACTCTTGTTTTTTTTTCTCCATAGGCAACAGAAGTATTCATTTCTGAACGTTCTATATATCAACCATGTAAAATGAAACGCTTTAATTCTTTTTCTTTTCATATCAACAAGTCTCAAATCATACCACTTATTTGATTGTTTGCTTATAAACTTGTAAACACATCTTTTGACATTTTATACATGCTACAGGCACTCACGAGAGAGAAAAAAAAACAGATTTGATTGACCACATCGGTTTTGGCAGGACAAAATAGAGTATTTTTAACAACTAAACAATCATTTTTTTTTATTTCGGTGTATTTATTCAGTTTCAATTTCATAATTACATGTTTATTTTTATGTGTATTAATTCAGTTTCAATTTTCCGAAAAACCACCAAAATTTCGTAAACTGACCCTCTTTTGCCCTAAGATAATCGAAATTTATTGGTTTATTGCCCACATTTAACAGAGTGAATCTGAGTTCATTTAAAATGTTTGTATGAGCTTATGATATTCTTCTAGCGACTCCATCGTTAAAAACTCTCCTAACTTTCTAGAGTCCCCTTCCAAGTTTACAGAAGCCCGGATTTTCCAACGATAAAAATCATACCATAAATTGCTGCGTTTGTTCACATTTATGAAGCCTTTAAGAAATTACTGGTCATAAAAATAACAATAGAATCTCTGGATGCCCCATCCGAGACGAAATCCGATGTTCGAAGATGCAAATATAGCCCTAATCTTGAAGCGTTTTTTTTTTCCTTCAGGCAAATGTTTAGCCGAAAAAGCGCCGAACAAAATTGTTGGCAGTTTTTGTGGTCCTGATCGTCCTTAATCTAGGAGGAAGTGAGCTCACCAACCGGAAACTCTCGCAGCGGCACATGGCACAGTCTTCCGGTTTGGTTTCAACAAAGAACTGCGCCAACAAAAGCCACGTGTCTTGTATCGAGCGAACGACTAAGTCGTTTTTAGAAAATGCTCAATAAACCCCACAGCAGCGTTACAGAAAACGGGACAATTGGTATATTATTCAAATTCAGCTCGTAAATAATAACGGGTCTGGTTTTCTGTTTTTGGGGGAGGGCAGAAATTTGATTCCTCCTAAACCTCTCTCCTTTCCCTAAAATATAGAATAAACCGCTTAAGAAACTTCGCTGCACAACTTCAAATCGCATTAAAAATGCAAATCGAGATGTTTGCTAATGGAATAAGGAAGCAAATCTTTGCCGGAGACTGGCTGCAATAACCTATTCAGTAGAGTAGGGAAGAGCTGGAGTAAGTTGGCTCGTTTGTGGGACTGATGAGCTGATGCTGTTTGCTGCTACTAGCGTGGGCGAGCGAGTGAGCGAAAAGCAGTTATGAAAAATTCAAAATCATTTAAACATTAACATTGTGAGAAATTCAAACATCTCTATGTTTTCCCTCTGTTCTAAAGCTTAGTGCATTAAAAAATGGGACTGTTAAGAATGCGTGTATCTCAAAAACTGTTCATTTGTTCGAAATACTTCTATTAAGGAAATGTAGGTAATCTTATGATAATTCATGAAAAAAATTGCAAAAAAAAAATTATCGTTTTTTGTAAGAAAAAAATCTACTTTATTCTTGGTTTCTCCCAACGGCCGGCGCACACTTCTGAAGTCAAGATTTTGATCAGTTTTACCCACTTAAACTTCGTCTAATCCAGGGGTGGCCAAGATTTTCAACAGGCGGGCCAAATTTTAGCACTGAGACTCGCTTGCGGGCCACACAAATTTTTTTTCTAAAGTATGCAAAATGCAAAAGAATTTCAGTGGGTTATCTTAAGTATAAATTGCGCGAAATATTTTTTTACCTGTTTTAAAAATAAAGATTTAAGGAAGCCAGTACAGATTTTTACCAGTTGTTCTTCATTTGATCAAATCAATAATTTAAAAGCGTTTAATATACTCTTAACGGGCTTACAGACAAGTTTAACCTTTCAACTCAGACTCAATACATGGGTTATGAATCAAATTTAATTTTCTCGACAATACTTCACACACACATAGCGTTTTTACAAAAATTTTAAACTTTCTGGGCTTATTCATCCCATAAGCATCACTCTGCAGGACGGGATTGTTGAAAACAAAATACCTTTCCTATGCTTTTAGCATTTCAGATGAAATTTTCTTACGCTCTTTAATTACAATACAAAAAAATATATACAAAAAAGAGCTCTTCCGTGTTATGTTATCGTGTTGATTTTTGGGAAACTTTCAAAAAAGTTTTCAAATTATCATTGTTATTTTATCTTTATGAAAAAAAAAAGAAAAGAACAATAAAGTTACTATGGAAAAATGTATTTTCCCTCTTCTCCGTAATTTGTAAGTAATTAGTTCAAGTTAAAATTTAGTTTTATTTTTCTTAACTGAAAATTTTTATTGCAGAGTCTGGTTTTAAAACTATAATCACTTATTAGGCCGCTAATTTTATATTTTCTACATTATTTTCTTTCTTATTTTTTGCTGAACATACAGATAAAAATAGCTTCACAATCTGAGGGGAACTTTATATCAGTCATCTCGTTTGTCAAATAGTCTTTGGTGGAGCTTATGTTTGGCACAAATTTGGATAGAAAATTAATTTGCTAACAAAAACAATGTACATTAATTAGCGATCAGCGTTTTAATGCCCAACGCTGTCTCTTAGTTAATATACCATTGTACATAAACTAAATATACGTTATACATACTATGATATATCATTTCGATTAAATTAAAAAAAAATCGATTAAATTAAAAAAAAAATTTATCTTTTTCTGTTGAAGTTGATTAGAAAAAAGTGCAGTTTTTTTTTATTTTTAAATCAATTTTAACAAGCTGAATAATTTTTGTTGGTAAACAAAGTTTCGAAAATAGATTTTGAATAACAAATAATAGAAGTTTTGTACCAATATTACTCTGATAATGGTGTGATAACAATATGATGTAATAATTTTACAAATTAAATTTTAATTATTTCGAGCTTCTGTTTTCCTGTTTGAATTGTTTCATTCGAAGCTGACAATGTCTAAAAAATAATAAATTTATGTTTTAGATTTAGATTTTTCTTGTGAGTGATTGCGAGTACGGTGAAATTTCAGCTCAAAATAATCATAAATATTTTTTACTTTCGCATTATCATTTAAGTGTACTGAGTTATTCGAGTTTTTTTCGTAATTTATAAGCACATCTCCCCAAACTCTTCAAGTTATACTAGTTTGCACTTGAATAATTAACAAATATTTATTGCATAATACCTGATTGCAAAGTACAAACAATATGTAAAATGTTGTAAAAATTAAGAATATAACAATGTTTCTCATTTCCTTGATATTGTCGGGATTTTAAAATGATAATTCTGAAAAAAAAACTTCGCGGGCCACAAAAAGACAGACGCGGGCCACATGTGGCCCACGGGCCATGGTTTGGCCACTCATGGTCTAATCAGTTATTTAGTTGGCTGTATCCTCCTCCTTCAATTTCTAATATTTTTCGATCCAATACATCTCTTTCAAAAGAAACTGGGGGCAATATAGTGGATACAGCTGATTCGAAATTTAAATTTTTTTAAACGGAATGTCCGCTGGCATAGTCTGATAACGTTTGGACTGGAAGAACCGTGATAACCATACGAACCGAATAAACTGAAGGAACCGTATGAACCGTAGGAACCGTAGGAACCGCAGGAACCGCAGGAACCGCAGGAACCGCAGGAACCGCAGGAACCGTAGGAACCGTACGAACCGTACGAACCGTATGAACCGTAGGAACTGTAGGAACCGAATGAATCGTTGGAACCGAATGAACCGTAGGAACCGTACGAACCGTAGGAACCGTATGAACCGTAGGAACCGTAGAAACCGTATGAACAGTAGGAACAGTTTGATCCGTAGGAACCGTATGAACAGTAGTAACCGTAGGAATCGTAGGAACCGTAGGAACCGTAGGAACCGTATGAACTGTACTGCCGCTTATAGCTTGTCCGTCCCATTTGCATTTTCATCATTTTTGAGTTTATCCGTGGAATCACCTTAAAATTATCGGTAGTTTTAGGAGAAAAAAAATGTTGAGTACTTTGTTCTGATGAACATTGAAAAAAACCTCAAGTAAATTTGTCCCATCGTTGAAATGATCGCAAGTCGGTCCCATCGAAAAAATCATCACAAGTCGTTCCCAAAGTCAATAATTATAGTGAAAGACGAGTGTAGTGTGCTTTGAAATATAACGTTGATACTGCAACAGTTGTGTAGCCTGCAGTAATATTGAATATGATACAGATCAACCCGGTTGTTACAGCAATTCCTCGCATGTTATAAACAAAGTGAAGCATTTTTTGCTATTTTCCTGAACATCATATTTTGAAATTTTAATTGTATAAAATGATAACGCAAAAGAAGCCTTTACTTACAGTCCTCTTCATTTCCTTACATTAAGCTTTCTAAATTTATTTCTAAACGTATCCGGCCGGGAAAATTCGGTCATTTTTTACCCTAAAACACGGCAATAACCTGAGCATTGGATTTCTAAATTTTCAACTCGAAAACAGGGACACAACCAGTCGAACCTGGTCAAAATCCAGGTATTTTCCCTTAAAAGGCAAGAGAAAAGGTGAAAAAAACACAGGAAAAAATATTTTTTACCAAGACACTTAACGGCGGGCATTTAAATCGTATTTTACAATTCCAAAAATGTATGCGAAGGTATTTTATTTTATATTCGAAGTAATTTGTCCCAAAAATCATACATTTCATGATTTAAATAAGAGTTTTGGTTTGGATTTTGCTAAAATTGTGAAAAAAATCGAACAAAATCTGGGGTTTTTTTCCTCGATACGCGGGCATCTGGACCAGACCGGGAATTTCCCATTTATTCTTTAAAAATTCGGTAGCCTGGTAAAAATTAAGCAATCTGGAATGCTTACCCTAGGTTGTTCAAGAAATAGGTTCCGTTAGACCGGGACAAGCTCTCTTCTAACCTTGTTTTTCATCAGTTGGCTATGGAATGGGACTGTTTTGCTATCATTCTTGCTAGATGTCTACCGTGAAAATAATAGCATATGCGTCCCAGGGTATAATTTTCACCACAATCAAACCAAACTTTGACATTTTTGAACGAGCAATGATGCAAAAGTATTTGATTGTCACGTAAGTAACAAATGCTGTTGATTTCTGCCCACAAAACCGCGGGAAAATTCGAGAGCTCTCAGAATAAGTTATAAAATTAAAACGCTGTTTTCTCAACTCAACAAAAATGGAAATGGGACGGATTGCTATGAGCGGCAGTAGTAGGAACCGAATGAACCGTAGGAACCGTAGGAATTGTAGGAACCGTAGGAATCGTAGAAACCGTAGGAATCGTATGAACCGTAGGAACCGCAGGAATCGTAGGAACCGTAGGAATCGTAGGAACCGTACACAGCAAAAATTATTTGCTGTAAAATTACGTAAATGTCCTGTAACGTAAAGGAGCAGGAAATTTACCATAATTTAACAGTTCGAAAACATGATTACGTGACATTTAATTCATAGTGTACAACTTTTCTTCAGGACATTTGCGGTAATAATAAATGAATCTTTGTTAACTTTCAAGGAAAACAACTTAAAATAACAGGTTTTTTTTTTTAATAACAGGTGATTTATTTTCAAGATTGCAATTTTCAGTGGCACGTAACAGACAAAAATTGTTTCTGTGTAGGAACCTTATGAACTGTAGGAATCGTTGAAACCGTAGGAACCGTAGGAACTGTATGAACTGTAGGAACCGTAGCGACCGTAGAAACCGTGGGAACCGTATGAACCGTAGGAACCGCATGAACCGTACGAGCCGTAGGAACCGTAGTAACCATGGGCATCGTATGATTCGTATGAACCATAGGAACCGTAGGAACCATAGGAACCGTAGTAACCATATGAACCGTAGGAACCGTAGGAACCGTAGGAATCGTAGGAACCGTAGGAATCTTAGGAACCGTACACAGCAGAAATTATTTGCTGTAAAATTACGCAAATGCCCTGTAACAAAAAGGAGCAGGACATTTTCCATAATTTTACAGGTCTAAAACATGTTTACGTGACATTTAATTCATAGTGTACAACTTTTTTACAGGACATTTGCGGTAAAATTTTATGAATCTTCGTTAACTTTCAAGGCAAACAATTAAAAAATACAGGTTTTGTTAATAACACGTGATTTAAATTGAAGGATGCAGTTTTCAGTGACACGTAATAGTCAAAAAAATTTTATGTGTAGGAACCGTATGAACTGTAGGACCGTATGAAGGATCCGTAGAAACCGTAGGAACCGTAGGAACCGTAGGATTCTTAGGAACCGTATGAACCTTAAGAACCGTATTAACCGTAGGAACTGCATGAACCGTAGGAACCGTATGAACCATAGGAATCGTAGGAATTAAAGGAACCGTAGGAACCGTAGGAATCGTAGGAACCGTACATATCAAAATTTATTTGCTGTTAAATTACGCAAATGCCCTGTAACAAAAAGCAGAAGGACATTTTCCATCATTTCACAGGTCGAAAACATGATTACGTGACATTTAATTCATAGTGTACAACTTTTTTACAGGACATTTGCGGTAATAATAAATGAATCTTTGTTAACTTTCAAGGAAAACAACTAAAAATAACAGGTTTTTTAATAACAGGTGATTTATTTTAAAGATTGCAGTTTTTAGTGGCACGTAATAGTCAAATTTGTTCTGTGTAGGAACCGTATGAACCGCAGGAACCGAAGGAACCGTATGAACCGTGGGAACCGTGGGAACCGTATGAATCGTAGGAACCGCATGAACCGTACGAGCCGTAGGAACCGTAGTAACCGTGGGAATAGTATGATTCGTATGAACCGTAGGAACCGTAGGAACCGTAGGAACCGTATGAACCGTAGGGACCGTAAGAATCGTAGGAACCGTAGAAACCGTAGGTACCGCATGAACCGTAGGAATGAAGGAACCGTAGGAATAGTAGAAACCGTAGGAATCGTATGAACCGTAGGAACCGTATGAACCGTAGGGAACCGTTGGAACCGTAGGAACCGTAGGAACCGTATGAACCGTAGGAAACGTAGGAACCGTAGGAACCGTATGAACCGTAGGAACCGTATGAACCGTAGCAACCGTAAGAACCGTAGGAACCGTATGAACCGTAGGAACCGTAGGAACCGTAGGAACCGTAGGAACCGTACGAACCGTAGGAACCGTAGGAACCGTAGGAACCGTAGGAACCGTAGGAACCGTAGGAACCGTAGGAGCCGTTTGAACCGTAGGAACCGTAGGAACCGTAGGAACCGTACGAATCGTAGGAACCGTAGGAACCGTAGGAACCGTAGGAACCGTAGGAACCGTAGGAACCGTAGGAACCGTAGGAACCGTAGGAACCGTAGGAACCGTAGGAACCGTTTGAACCGTAGGAACCGTAGGAACCGTTTGAACCGTAGGAACCGTAGGAACCGTATGAACCGTATGAACCGTAGGAACCGTAGGAACCGTAGGAACCGTAGGAACCGTAGGAACCGTAGGAGCCGTTTGAACCGTAGGAACCGTAGGAACCGTACGAATCGTAATAACCGTAGGAACCGTAGGAACCGTAGGAACCGTAGGAACCGTTTGAACCATATGAACCGTAGGAACCGTAGGAACCGTACGAATCGTAGGAACCGTAGGAACCGTAGGAACCGTAGGAACCGTAGGAACCGTAGGAACCGTAGGAACCGTTTGAACCGTATGAACCGTAGGAACCGTAGAAACCGTAGGAACCGTAGGAACCGTATGAGCCGTAGGAACCGTACGAACCGTAGGAACCGTAGGAACCGTAGGAACCGTAGGAACCGTAGGAACCGTAGGAACCGTAGGAACCGTAGGAACCGTATGAACCGTAGGAACCGTATGAACCGTAGGAACCGTAGGAACCGTAGGAACCGTAGGAACCGTAGGAACCGTAGGAACCGTATGAACTGTAGGATAAGTTGGAACCGTATGAACCGTAGGAACCGTATGAACCGTATGAACCGTATGAACCGTATGAACCGTAGAAACCGTTTGAACTGAAGGAACCGTAGGAACCGTATGCCGTAAGAAACGTAGAAACCGTATGAACCCTAGGAACCGTAGAAACCGTATGAACCGTAGAAATTTTAAGAACTGAAGGAACTCTAGGTACAGTATTAACCGAAAACCGTAGGAACCCTGGGAACCATATGAACCGTATGAACCAAATAAACCGTACGAGCCGTAGGAACCGTATGAACGGTGTATGAATCGTAGGAACCGTATGAACCGTAGGAACCGTATGATCCGTAGGAATGATCCAAATAAACCTATAGTAGTTGTTTCTGATGCTTCAGGCTATGGATTAGGGGGTGTCATTGCGCACATAGTAGATGGTTGTGAAAGACCAATTTGTTTTACGTCTTTTTCACTAAACGACGCACAAAAAATGTATCCAATTCTTCATCTGGAAGCTTTAGCTTTAGTCAGTACGATCAAAAAGTTTCATAAATACTTATATGGTCAAAAATTTCTAGTTTTTACAGATCACAAGCCTTTGGTTGGGATTTTTGGTAAAGAGGGACAAAACTCAATATATGTTACCAGATTACAGCGTTTTATCCTTGAACTTTCAATTTATGAATTCGACATTCAATATAGGCCTTCAGCGAAAATGGGGAACGCAGATTTCTGTTCACGGTTTCCATTAAAACAATCAATTCCTGAAGGGCTGGATGTAGAAATTATTAAAAGCATAAATTTTAGCAAAGAAATTCCAATTGATTTCGTTCAAATCGCTAATGCGACACAAAATGATTCATTTTTAGCAACGATTGTTTATTATTTACGAAATGGATGGCCAAAGAAAGTTGATAAACTTACTTGTGGATTTTTTTCGAATCAACAAGATTTAGAAATTGTCAAGGAGTGTTTACTTTACCAAAGCAGAGTTGTAATACCGCAAATTTTTCAAACTAAAATGCTTAAACTATTACATGCCAACCATGCAGGTGTGGTAAAAATGAAGCAATTGGCAAGGGCTACTGTCCGTTGGACGGGAATAAATAAAGATATTGAAAAGCTAGCTGCTAATTGTGATATTTGCAATAGCAGAACGGTATTACCTAAGTCTAAGCTCGAATCCAAATGGACTCCAGCTACGAAACCATTTAGTAGAATACACATAGATTTTTTTCATTATTCCAGTCACACCTTTCTACTGATAGTAGATAGTTTTTCAAAATGGTTGGAGGTGATATGGATGAAGAGAGGAACTGATACTGGGAAAGTTTTATTAAAATTAGTAGATTTTTTTTCACGGTTCGGACTGCCAGATATTTTAGTATCAGATGGAGGCCCTCCTTTTAACTCACATGATTTTGTGAATTTTCTAGAAAATCAAGGAATAAAAGTTATGAAAAGTAAACCTTACCATCCAGCCAGTAATGGCCAAGCTGAAAGGTAAGTGAGATCAGTAAAAGATGTGTTGAAAAAGTTTTTTCTTGATGCGGAATATGCACAATTAAATTTGGAAGACCAGATTAATCTTTTTCTATTCAATTATAGGAACTTTCATTCAAAGGATGGAAAAAGTCCATTTGAAAAAATATTTGCGTTTAAACCAAAAACCATACTTGATTTAGTCGATCCTAGGAAGCATAAAAAATATCAGATTCCAGACTTATTAACTGATGATGTCATAATACCTAACAAGGATGCGGTTTTTCAAAGAGGGGTGGTGGTTGATCCTTTGAACGAACTAGCGGAAGGGGATGAGATTTGGTATGAAAACCATAATCCTCACAATCCAGCTAGATGGATAAAGGCAACTTTTTTAAAACATTTTTCGCCCAATACCATACAGATACTTGTTGGAAACGCAGAAATAATGGCCCATCGGCGACAAGTCCGGACAACTAAGAAGGAACATCCGGTCTTCCAGCCGAACGTTTGGACGCGTAGTACCGTGACTGAGGTATATGAAAACATGGAGAAAATGCCGAGGAAACCTGAAGCGAAGCCATCGCAGGGACTTTCACGAAAGCGAAAACAACAAGAGTCACTGGCTAATTCCGAGGACACACCTGAACTACGGCGTTCGAAAAGGGCTAGGAAGCAAAACCTTAATAACAATGATTATGTTTATGATTGAATTTGAACTTTTATATGTATAAACAAGTGAATTGAATTAGGGATTAAAGAAAAGAAATTGTATTAACCATTCTGATCGATTACTGTTGATCAAATTCTTTTATAGAGAGAAGATGATGTAGTGTATAATTGAGTTAATAACAAGAATGTTTTGAAAACAAATATTTATCGTGAATAAACAAACGGTTCACGATAAGAATAAATAGCCGGTGAACGGTAAGAGCGGGTCTCTTACCTTCTGACTGCTTAAACTAAAACCATCGTGTTTTTCTTATTGGAAGAACTTTATTTATATTTTGCTTATTCGTTAGTCGGTGGGTTAAGTTTCGGTTGCACACCTCACTTACGAATCCATTACCTTGAACGTCTCATCCAGGCTGTTATTAACTAGATATAGGGTAACTTACGGTGACTTGTTGATGAAGCTTTAGCCACAACTGCGGTACAACCCTTCACATACATACATACATAAGCTATGCCTCCAATATCGATTAATAGAATTGTATACAAAATTGCACCGCAATTTAAGAGTAGAAAAAACGTTCTTAAATATGTGTTTATTCATTCCATGACTGGCCAAAAATTAATTAAAATACGAGAAGTGTCGTACAACATTCTGATCATTGAGTCATTTTAAATTATGTGGCGGTGATGTGGCCTTACACCTTATCCACTGAAAACATTTGCTGAGCCGGCACCATTCAAAGAGACTTTCTTAAGTTGTGGTAGAATATGCAAATAAAAAGTCTTTTCCACACCGATATATTATAATTTATCTTAAAACTAAATAAATCAGTGATTTTTTCAAATTGAGCTTACTAACATTCTAGAGAGATTTAGATAGAATAAAGTTACTTAACACACCTTTGACTAATAGCGTAAAAACTCTCAATTTTGTCAACCATCCATAATTCGTTAAATTACATGTTATTGGAAAGCTAACGACTCTTTGGTACTTTCCTGTCCTCATTCAACTTAAGCTTCATTAAAGTCAACATTAGGGCTTTGTTTTCGGCTCACCCTCATCTCCCTTCATTGGAAAGTTTGCAAGAATCCTATTGTCTTCCAATTTCGCTTCCAATGTTCGAATTTTCAAACGATCACAATTTTCTCCCTTTTGTCAAGCTTCGCAAAACTTTCTAATGCTAGCATTTTACTGCCCATCCCGGACGCCCTTCCGGATTTTATCTTCTCCTATCGAATTCCTACCTTTTCGGTGAGCCCATTTTACGTTGCCCATACGATGCCCGATATGGGGGGATCTTTGGATCTTGGGACCATGCGGACTTCTTTTCCGGAAGGTTTTCCGAATGCCAACTTACCCAACCCTCCCATGGGTCGTCGGCCGAAGTCATTCATTTCCGGCAGCTTTGGGTCTATGGTGAAATCAAAATTTAGGCTGACTTAAAGTTTTCTTGTGTTGTTGCCGGAAAACGACCAAAGAGCTGGCTCACCCATCATGATAGAGTCCCGGGAATTATTTTGTCATCGTTTTGCCCATCAGGCCAAGCCTAGCCTTGCCCCAGTAACGGAAGAGAGCAATCAGAAAAAGTGGTTTGCTTTCCTTCCAGCTTTCCCTAGGCGCAGGGCGCAAATGGAGCGTAACTTGGCCCTTTTTCGAAAAAGGTCAACTCAGTAAGGTATTAATTAAACATGGCATCAGAGAAGCGTGACGAGGCATTGATAAAATGCCGAAGTTTGATCAGTTTTACGAGCGTCTTTTTTAATGGGAATGTGTGGAGGGAGGTTTCACACATCATATGCTTCACCGCCAAAGGCAAACGAGAAATCAAATATTTATAAATATTTTCCCTTTATTTGATACAGATATGGTTGTATTTAAGAAATAAGGTTAAACAAGTTTAAGTTTTTTATAACATTTTTTAAATTTTAGTGGATTTTTATGAAAATTTTAGTAAGTTTATTTTACTGATTTTCAAAGTATCATGAGTTTTCTGGTCAATTTGCATAATCGGAAAAAATAAGTAGTTATAACGATTTCATAGAGTATAGTTAACCTTCCCATGCCGTTCGCAAAATATCCGTTTCGGGGAAATTTGAGTTGTAGTTTGATTTCGTTCTCCTGGCTGTAAAT
>NC_073692.1:126691218-126724571 GCF_029784155.1 Uranotaenia lowii
TACTGATTACTTATCCTGAGTTACAAGTCCTCATGTATCGATCTCAGGTAACATCAACCAGAATATCGACCCATAATTTAACATTATAACATTTGTGTTCACATTTTCTGTTTTAGGAAACTGTTTACTGATAGTAAAATCTCAGCCCATACTACAAAACATGTAATTCAAATTTCAATTCAGCGCCAATATTGATAGAACAATATGGGGCATATGCTGAGGAATATGACAGCAATTAAAGTGTGATTGGAATATGAATTGCATTTATTTAAATCATGATGTTTTAAAAAAATTGCACACAAAAACTTGTGTTACTGTCATATATTGCACTGGTTTCCTTCAAGATAAGCAATGAGTATTTATTTCTAAGTGTGTCGCAAAAAGGAAAAAAAAGTGTACTGGAAGCGATATCTTATGGATGTTAGTCCACTTACGAATTTGGTTTGAATCTTAGGTTGGTATTCTCACACACGTTTTAGGCTCCAGCCCGAACTCTGTTCTCTGTGTAGCCATGTTGTCTGCGTGGAAAATAGTTTCTGGTATCTTCAATTTTTTTTTAATTAATCACGTACAAACATTGCCGAAGAGTTTATTTTAGATGATTTTCATATCATCATTGATCGTTTGGTTAGTACTTATTCGAGAAATATTTTCCTAGTGACAATTAGGAAGTATCATGAAGATTTGAAACATTGAAAACTAGATTTAAAAAAATAAACAAAATGATGAAATCCACATTGCATAGAGATACAGATATAAGAGTTTTAGAATTCAAAACGCGAAATCGCGTTATATTCAGAACCAAGATCCAGAGTCTCAAATATAAATCATAATTTCAAATGAAGTTTTGAGAAACAAAATATGATTAAAAAAAAAACAAAGTTACAATTAGAGCAAAAGCAGAAATTGCACCAAATGTGATTTTCAATACTTTGTCTTTGAAACACAAAAAAAATCTTTTCATGAGATGTTTTCAAAATTATTCTAATCAGATGAATTTTTTTTTCATCAAATTGTTATTCTAAATGTGACGAAAGTTTCATTTGATACCCTAAAAGCCAAAGGGGTATAAGGGCAAAATGATCGGTTGAAATAAAACAGAGAATAAAGATTATATATTTAAAACACAAAATCAGTTATCGTTGAAAAATATCAGATGAGGAATCCAAATGAGTTTAGTATCTTAAGCAAAGATTCTGAATTTTCAAAAATCTGAAAAATTATGAAACGGAACTTCAGTAACAGAAGAAACAACAGAAGACTTGAAAATCCTAATGCATGGAATCTAGAAAATGATAAGATTAAGAACATAGAAATATTTATATTAAGAAAACCACTCAATGATACTAGCAACTCAACTATCAGATTGTTTTTTTTTGATAATTTGAGAATGATCATTTGGAAATTGATTTGCTAAATTCATGATATTCACTTCAGTAGATGATAAAATTTTGGTTAAATCAGTTGAAAATGTTCCAATACAAATTTCAAGTCTAAGACAGAAATTGGGATGGAAATACAATTAAGAAACCCTGTACTGTCGATTGTTCCAATTTAAGTAACTACAGTTTTTTTTAAAGATTTTACTTTCAAAAATAGAAAAAGGGAAAAAAGGTTTAGAATTTATAAACCAATGAAAATTTACGAAATAATGATTGAAAGATAAAAAGTTTTTATAATACGCGGTATAAAACCGGATACTGCCCGGGTAAAATTCTGAAGTGTTTATCATAAAGCGAAATAAGCTGCTATTTTATTGCAGTAAACCATCATTTGGAGACTTAACGTAACAACAAACGTTATTGTTGTGCAAGACGTTTGTATTTAATGAAGATGAGAAGATGTTTTTTCTTTATTTTATCTGTTCTGTACAGAATATCGTAACTGAGGTGTTTCAATAAAAAATGTAAATTTGAGGTATTTTGCCTAATATTCTTCTTAATTTTTTTTTTCGAATTCGGTTTGTCCAGAAGATTTTGATATTCTCAGCTCACAAAATGTGGAAGAGCTCCTTCACTGCTTACTCTAGGGGGCCTCTTTTTAGTTTTTTAAGACAAAAACTAATATAGATATTATTTCACGGGGGCCCTTTAGTTTTTATATTTCAAATTTTCATTCCGATTTTCAAGTTTTAATTTCTTTTCATGGATTTGTAGAAGTATGATTAAAGTTATGTTAAAGCTTTGTTTTCCGTCGGAGGCCCCCTAAGCCGGGGGGCCCGGGGCAATTGCCCCTTTTGCCCCCCCTTTAATCCGGCCTTGACCAGATCCCTTATCAAAATTGGACTTTGGGGTTTTAATTCGGCGAGCTTTGGCATAAAATTAAAATTGTTAGAAATGTATATATACAGTATATAATAATATGTTGGATTATAGATACATATTTTGAATAAGAAAAGTATGCTGGAAATTCCTTTAAATTATAAAATGATTGAATTTAGTTCTTACTATATAAATCTTTAACCCTTCATTTCATGATTTTTTATTTTTTCTCGAAAAAAATCACAATAGTGCGCAATGATGAATACATGAAGGGAAAAATAATGAAAAAATATTATTTTCACATATTTCGGTTATTTGGCAAAAATATTAATTGTTGCAAATATGCAACAACATGAAACGGTTACACCTTTTTGTTCTTCACACTAGACAACTGGAAATAAATGCTTATTCCTAATTTCTTTTGCACTAATCATAGTTTTCGAGCAGGAACTTCGCAAATCTAGATTTCTGGACACCGTGAAAGTTGAGAATTCAGCTCGGAGTAGTTATAAATGTTGGTTATCCACCATGGGTGCACGAATTCACCGCAGTTTCTGCCTAAGTATGTGAAGTATGTGCTCACATGCATTATTGGACTGACCCCATGGCTTCGTATGAACTGTTATGGAGTGAAGTATTGTGTTGATGTAGGTATATTTTGGAAGAACGAGTCAATCAGGTTACTTAGAGGTATTCCGGCATCCGTGTATATACCTGGCCAGCTGGCAGCTGGTTAAACATTCATATAATCAGTTATAAGAGGAAACACATCTTACCTGTCGATTGGGATTCGAACCCAAAAGTTTTCTCGCCGATACCGAGAATCGAATCCAGCCTGGCACATCGGAACCAGACTCGCACCAGCTTATCCACTAGACCACAAAGGTTAGCTAGGAGTCGTTATGCGATAATATACCACCTACTGAGGAAATTATTCCTTACGTTTGCTTGAAGGTGCTAAATGGAAAGCTTCTTACCTATACAACTTTTCTGAACATAACCTTGAACAAATCAACACAAATCAATTCCGAAAACGTATTTAAATTGGTTCTGATAAAGATACTAAATCTTAAATCTTACCATAACTATATGCCAGTTTTAATAAACAAACTTGAGTATTGAAGAGCAAAGTCACAATTTAGTTTTGAAGGAATGATCCAATTACAAATTTCATTAAACTATTAAATATCATTTGTTAGCAAAATTGAAGGAACAATAATGATTTCTTCGGAATGAGCATTAGAATATGGAACATGATTCTAAAACTAGAATTCAAACTTGAAATCAGTTTAAAAATAAAATAGAAATAAAAATAAAACTTAATTCAATAACAAAAAGTTTAAATTAAAATCCACTTCCCACTGAAAAACTTTGTAAAGAGTTAACAAAACTGCCCCAGCCAATTCTTATGCTTGGAGATCTGAATGCCCATCATACCGCCTGGGGTAGCCGATTAACCAAGGGAAATACCGAAGCGCAGAAACGCGGATTAGCGATCATGCAGTACGTTATAGATAACAACATGATTGTTCTCAATAACGGTTCACACACGAGACTAGATCCAGTGACAGGATGTTTCCAGACGCTAGATGTAGCCATCTGTTCAAAATCGGTATCGTCTAAGTTTGTATGGAATGTGCACGCAGATACAAATGATAGTGACCACCTACCTACGTTGGTTAACATAACTGGAAATCAAGAGATGAGAAAATGTAAGAGAAAGTGGTTGTACAACGAAGCAGACTGGGAGAGATACGAACAGCTGACTAGTCATTATCTTAAACCCGACGTAGACCTTAGTGTTAACGACTTTACGAAGTATGTTGTGTCAGCAGCTGAAGCAAGCATACCGAGAACAAGTGACATAATTGGTTCCAAATCTGTTCCTTGGTGGAACAGCGAAGTCAAAGACGCCATAAAATTACGAAGAAAACGGTTAAGAAGTCTGCGTAAACTGTGCGATGGAGATCCTGAAAAATCAACAGCTTTGCGTCTTTTTCATGAAGCTCGTTCAGCGTGTCGTAAAATGGTGAGAGAAACTAAACAAAAAAGCTGGGAAAAGTTAGTCGAAAGCATTAACCCTGACACAGCTTCATCTACTATATGGAAAAACATAAATCGTCTACAAGGAAAAAGACAGGTAAGTTCCATAATATTGGGTATTGACGGTGGTGTTTCCAACGATGGTCTACGAGTATCCAATATACTTGCCAACGAATACGAGAAACGTTCGTCTGATGAAGCATATCCGGAAAAATTTAAAAAGAAAAAGCTGCGGGAAAATACTATTCGAGCTAAAAAAAATCGACAGGATCTCTCTAAGACTTACAATTGTAACTTCACTATTCAAGAGCTTATGTGGTCGTTAGATCGTCGTGGTGGTCAATCAACTGGTCAGGATAATATTGGCTATCCACTTCTGCGAAGATTACCTTTCTCGTCAAAAATTTGTTTATTGAGGCTTTTCAATAAACTTTGGAGCGATGGAACATTCCCTGAAGAGTGGAAACAAGGAACTGTGATTCCTATTCTTAAACCAGGAGCAGATCGTTTTAAAGCTGATTCGTATCGACCAATTACTCTCCTAAGCTGTGTTGGAAAAATTTTTGAGCGCCTCATAAATCGTCGACTTATGACAGAATTAGAAGATAAAAAATTATTGGATAATCGACAACATGCCTTTCGTGCAAGTTGCGGTATCGACACCTATTTTGCTCAACTTGAACCTCTTATAAGTCATGAGGATGACGAGCACGTCGAACTTGTTACATTAGACATCGCCAAAGCATACGACACAACTTGTAGGTCGTCTATTCTTCGTACTTTGCAGCAATGGAAATTCACTGGCCGGATGATGAATATTTTGATAAGTTTTCTTGACAATCGATTCTTTCGTGTGTTAGCAAATGGTGAGCTATCTAGCTTACGGAAGGCAGAAAATGGTGTTCCCCAAGGCTCAATTCTTTCTGTAACATTATTTTTAGTCGCAATGCAGCCGCTTTTCTCAACGGTCTCACCAACTGTCGACTTGTTGCTCTATGCTGACGATGTCTTGTTAATTGTAAAAGGAAAAAATTGCACGTCAATCCGCCAGAAACTTCGAGCTGCTGTCTCTTCAACAACCAATTGGGCTTCGAATGTTGGCTTCATAATCTCAGGCTCAAAATCCAACCTATTGCATATTTGCAAAATAGTTCATCGCAAAAAAGGTCGAGCTATCAAAATTGATGGAAATGCAATACAACGTGTTAGGAAAATTCGATTATTAGGAGTGATAATCGATCAAAAACTCAGTTTTATGCAACATTTCCAAACAGTAAAGAAAAAATGCAACGATCGCATGAATATTCTTCGTGTTCTAGGCTCTAACTTGAAACGCAGTTGTAGATCTACTTTACTTGCTGTCGGAAATGCTCTCATTGTTTCTAGACTAATGTTCGGGATTATTCTTACCAGTATTCAAGCAGATAGCATGGATAATGTTTTATCGCCGACCTACAACGAAGTCATCCGAAAAGCATCTGGTGTTTTTCGCACAAGCCCGGTTGAATCTGTGCTGGTAGAATCAGGCTGTGTTCCATTCCGCTTAAAAATGATAGAACGCGTAGGTCATACTGCAGTTCGTTTGCTGTCGAAAAACCATTGCAATGAAAATTCTCCATCAGTAAAAAGAGCAACCGAACTCATGAGACAAATAACAGGACAATCTATTCCCCACATCAATCCTGTGCTAAGACGTTCCACACAAAAATGGTATGCAGAGAAACCGAAAATTGATAATACATTGCGAAAGATTTTAAAAGCTGGCGATTCAAGTATGACCGTTGTTCCAAAATTTATGGAATTTTCAAAAAATAACTACTTGAATCATAAAACAATCTACACGGATGGGTCGAAACTAGGCTGCGAGACTGGGGTTGGAGTATACTGTAATTCCATTTCAAATAGCTATAGACTTCCCAATTGCTGTAGTATATTTTCAGCAGAAGCATATGGAATTTATATCGCAGTGACAACAGCAGACGTGAACACTGATGTGTTGATTCTGACTGACTCGGCGTCTTGCCTCGATGCTCTAAGTAGTGGGCGAACGGACCATCCGTGGATACAGGAAATTGAATCAAGAATTGCCACAAACAAACGGATAACTCTCGCATGGATACCAGGACATTCGGGAATCAAAGGCAACGAACAAGCAGATAAGCTAGCAAATGAAGGCCGTGGCAAAGTACCTTTGGATATTCCCGTACCATCTTCTGACGCCAAGCACTTTATCAGTTTGAGTATCCAAAACGCCTGGCAAAAACAGTGGGATCGATCCAGAAGGTTTTTACGACAAACCAAACCTATTGTATCTAAGTCAACGGATAGGAAATCTGCGAGTGAACAACGAAATCTTTCCCGATAGCGCATCGGCCATACTCGCTTGACACACTCTTACATCTTCGAAAAAACATCTAGACCTGATTGTAACGGCTGTGGGGTACCCCTTACAGTACAACACATCCTCACTGAATGTAGGAAGTATGAAAAAGAACGACGTGAATGTAAATTAGAGGGATCCGTGCAAACTGTGCTTGCCAACAATGACCACCAGGAGAAAAAATTACTTAATTTTATATCAAAGTCAGAGCTTTCAAAAAAATTGTAAAACTGTTGTATAAAAATTTAGTTTTAGAGACACGAAAGCCACAACCGTGGTAAAATGTCTATAATATATATATAAAAAAAAAAAAAAATCCACTTCCAGAGCTCTCAGGAAAATGTTGAATAAGTATAAATAAAGAGCATTTTTCATCGATTCATTATATGAAACGGCTCATACTTTAGTGAAAAATAATGAGGATTGTAATTTTCAATCAAACCATTCATTCATCTCTAAGAAAAAAAAAAAAAGCAAAACAATACTTTAAACCTCGGTTATCGAATGTTGGCAGGTACTGAATTTTCAAGTGGAAAAATGAAAAAAAGGATATGTTGTTTGTTATTATTTTAAACTCTCTGCATAAAGCCCCGTACTTGAATTTCAATCATGTTCAATATTGCAGAACTTTTGAAAATTGGTGTATACTTATTTTGCAAGTTATGAAGGCATCTGACAATTTTTTTATTCAAAATATGTATTTGTAATACCAACGAGCCGTGAAAAAAAACCAAAATAATGTGTTTTACATACGCTGAATTACAAATCATAAATAAGTTAATTATTCGGACCCGTCCTAGTTTAAGATTTGATCAATTTTGAACTTTTAATAATATTTTTCTAGTTTTTGATAACGGTTTAGAGAAAAACTTTTTATTTTTTCACCTCGGGGCCCTCTTTATCCAGGGGGGGGGGGGGGGGTTCAATTTCACCCATCCCCCCCCCCTCTCCTAATACAGCTTTAACATGATAATAAATCATTAATAACGAAAACACTTTTACCGGGAAACAAATACACTGTTTAAACGATGCAAGTTTCGAAAACGCACTATGGAACCCATGTAACTAGCTAGGGTACTACCGTTGCATGGTGTTGCAAATATGCAACAATTAATGAAAACCCATTATATCAGAGAAAAAACAAAAAAAAATTCTCAAATTTTGTTTAATATGTGAATTACTTAAGTGGGAATTCGAAAATATTTTTTTTGAGTCGAAAAAAAATTCTCAATATGAATTACACTAGGCCAAAAGTTTGAAAAACAAGGCTTTTTCCACATTCCATATTTTTCAGATTCAAGTTGGTTTTTTTTTGTACCTTTTAACACTGAAAGTTTTTTTTTTTAATTGAACGTGATCTTGAAGTTAGAAATATTATACCCATCGAAAAAAAAATTGACTTTTTAGCTAAATGTGAAATTTAGAACAGTTTTAATTAATTGTTGCAGATTTGTAGCTTTATGAAACGAAGGGTTAATAAATAATATAAATATAATCCATATAAATTCGTTCTATAGCAGCATTGTGGTTGTGGCAAAGAAAAACCTAAGAATTATTAATATTACTATTTCCAACTGACAGAACACTTGTGCACCTCACTCTGCATGTATACTGTTTAGGAAATAGATGTGACTATAAAATGTAAAATTAGTTATAAATTATGCGAAACGATCAGAATGTTCAAATAACTATTTAAAATAAAATCATTTTGATAGTACTTCAATTGAAATAAACACGATAATGAAAGTGTAGTACCAGAATTTGAGAACTAGATTGGATGATTTCATTAAGACTAAGACCAGAAACACACTGCATGCGATGAGACGCAGAAAAAAAATGCACATTTTGGTAAAATTTTATTTAGAAAGATTCATTAAAAATGTGCGTCGCAGGGCGAAATCTATTTAATGCTCTATTTGCTGCAATAATAATAAATGTTTGAAAGTAATATACATTTAGGGCAACTAGTCCATTTGATCCGGGAGTTCTATCCTCTTGTACTTACTTACTTAATGATCCCGCGCCGATCCTCCGGTGCATAGGGCCGTGGTAAAAGACCTCCACTGTTGACGATCCGGAGCCAGCGTCTTCACCTGGTCCCAGTCAAGATTCTCGTCGACAGTTCGAATTTCAGCGGCTAGGCTTCGCCGCCACGAGTTTCTGGGCCTGCCTCTTCTTCGATGACCTTCTGGATTCCAGTCAAGCGCCTCTCTGCAAATCTCGTTTTCATCTTTTCGCAGCGTGTGCCCAATCCATCTTCACTTGCGTTCCCGAATCTCGATTTCTAGCGCCCTTTGATGACACCGGCGATGTAGTTCCTCATTCGAGATCCAGTTGACAGGCCACCAAGCGCGGATGATGTTCCGCAGGCAGCGGTTTACAAATACTTGCAGTTTTCGCGTCGTTACCGCATATGTGCACCAAGTTTCGCACCCGTACAGCAATACGGATTTGACGTTTGAGTTGAAGATTCGGATTTTCGTTCGTAGAGAGATCTGGCGTGACCGCCAGATGTTTCGGAGACTCGCAAACGCAAATCGGGCCTTTCTGATCCGGGTTTCGATGTCTTTCCTGGTACCACCATCAGGCGTTATCTGGCTACCAAGATACTGGAAGCACTCCACTTTCTCAACTTGTTGCCCAGCTACCATGAAACTGGAGGGATTTCCTGTGTTGATCTCCATCGACTTGGTCTTTCCGACATTGACTTTGAGACCTGCTGCCTTGGAACTTTCGGTGAGGTCGTCGAGTTTGCTCTGCATGTCCGGTTGTGTTTGGGCGAGCAAAACAATATCGTCAGCCAGGTCAAGGTCGTTCAGTTGCTCCATTGTTAAAGGATTCCACGGCAATCCTCGGTTCGGTGCACAGTCGATCGATCCAGTCAGAATCTCATCCATTACGATGAGGAGAAGTAGCGGTGATAGGATACATCCTTGTCTCACTCCAGCAGTTACCGGGATTGGTTCGGACAAGACACCATCGTGCAAGACCTTGCACGCAAATGCCTCGTATTGTGCTTCGATGAGATGAACTAGTTTCTCTGGGACCCCTCGTCGCCTTAGAGCCGCCCAGATGTTTTCATGGTTAAGTCGGTCGAATGCTTTTTCGAAATCAACGAACACCAGCAGAAGAGAGTCCTGGAATTCGTTGATTTGTTCCAGTATGATTCGTAGCGTTGTGATGTGGTCTACACATGATCGTCCGGATCGGAATCCAGCTTGTTGCCGTCGGAGTGTAGCGTCGATTTTCTCCTGGATCCTGTTCAGGATCACTTTGCAGAGTACTTTGAGGGTTGTACAGATCAACGTTATGCCTCGCCAGTTGCCGCACTCTGTCAGGTCTCCTTTCTTCGGGACCTTTACGAGGATACTCGCATCCAGTCGGCCGGGAATGTTGCAGTATCCCAGATGTCAGCGAAAAGACGGTGGAAAATTTGTGCTGACAGGGCAGGGTCGGCTTTCAGCATTTCAGCAGGGATGCAATCGATCCCGGGTGCTTTTTCAGGATTTCATGTTTTTGATTGCCGCTTCTATTTCAGCCAGCGAGGGCGCTTCCGAGTTGACGCCATTTATGCGACTTACTGTACTGTACTATCCTCTTGTGATGTCTCATTATTAAAAGTGGATGATATTCACCTAAAAACTTGATAAAATAGTTTTTAAAAATAAACAGATCATGTCAGGATAGTTTATATTGAAATCATACTGAAACAAAACAAATATTATTACATAATAAAATCTCATACAAAATTGGTCCTTTTTTATCCTAAATAAAGAAGTTCGTAGCAATTTTGAAAAGGGATGCGCCAAATGTAACAAAAATTTAGGTCTAACATACTCTTTCATGCACACAATTATTTTAAAAGGTTGTTTGGTATACATTCCTAACAAATTAATTTCACTGTTAAAAATCTTGTAATCAGAATGCCTGAAAAAGCAATTCATACAATGATTGTCCTAGACTGTTAATTCACGAGATAGAAAACAGATGGTATCCAGAAAAAAGAAATGTTCAACGTATCAATGGAAATCTTAACAAATTTTTAACCTAGCAAAAATGGAAAGGCAAATAAGAAAAGTGATTGGAAATCTCTCACCGGGGTTTGAACTGTTCCTTCATGCACGCGCATCTCGCTGCTTGCTTTGATGCGCACTTGCTGTTGAACACGTCCGAACATGTTCAAACAGGTGATATTTGCTGACTGGTACCTACCACTTGGTCGCGCTTGGTTAGTGAACCATTCTGCTTACGTACTTTTTCTCCCTGACTATTCCATAATTCCTACAATCTTCATGCATTTTTTTTAATTGACCTGCATGGATGAGTATTTGGTTTTCCACACTAGATTTTCTTCCCTTCAAATTTCACTATTGACGACGGCGATTCGTGCTTGTCGCGGGTTCAATATCATCGGCGTTTACTCGACACTTTCTCCTCTTCGTACCAAGTCCAAGATATTTCATTCAAACGACACAAACAAAAACTTCTTCCGATTTATAACTTCCGTACTGACCTCCCTACTAATTCAGCTGCTTCATTTACGCAATTCCAATCTTCTCGACAATATTTGGATACATTTTCATCCTCACTTTCAAGTGAACTCAAACAACTTTTTTACTCGCCAAAAACCACACAGAACCAATAATTAAACATATTTTTGAAAAACTTATATTTTAAAGATGAATGTCACGATTTCATTTCCTGCAAACACTGCGTCAATCTTATTTTACTGCATTCAACGAAACGCACTCAGAAAACGACCAGAAGATACGAAGAAAAAAGAACCGCACCGCACGAAGGTTCACACGCGACTGATTTGCTCATAACTTTTAGGGATGGATGTAAACAAAATAGTTTAAAATCATGAAAATCGAAATAAAATCAAAAAAATCCAAAATAGTTAAAAAGTTGTTCGTTGCTCTGTCACATTTTATAAGGATTTTACGTGGGACCCCCCTCCCACTTTAAAAAAATGGCAAGAGGGTTTCATATAACAATTTTATAAATAATTATAATATTATGAAGGATGAATCACTGTAACTTAAATTTGTAGATTTCATTTAACGGCCTAGTGATGAAAAGTGAAGTCCTTTTTAGAAGGGACATCTAAAGATTTTGAAATTCTTTTATATACATAGGTGGATATTTAGAAGGTTAGATGAAATGAAAGATGTTGAAAATGAGCGGGTAGAATTTATTTAGAAACATATCATTATATATATCAAATTTTTGTTCCTTTTTAGATGACCCCAATAATTTATAATATTTTATGAATATTGTAAAAGTTGGGCATATAATATGATAAATTTGTATGTAGGGGAGATGGGGGCATAATGGCCACCTTAAGGAAAATGCTTTTTTAACCATAGAGAACATTTGTAATATGTGAATCACATCATTGTTTCGTGTTCAGACACTCAAATAGTCTATTGCCTAATTGGATGAAACTTGAAAAAGTAGATAAAGACGTTAAAAAATGCATTTTAAAAAATTTTGCCGAAAGCTGAACACCAGTCACTGTAGAGGCATAATGAGAAACCCCCCGAGGCAGTATGAGCACCATTAATGAAGGCATAATGAGCGTTTTCTGACGGGAAATTTAGCAGCGAATTCGACTCGATGAAGTCAACTGAGTAATAGAGCTACAGCTTAACTTGTATCATCTGACGATTTGGCCTATTGCTTAGATGTCGGAGAGCTTATCAGTAGGCGCGAGTTCGATTCCTGGTGGAGGTAATATTTTTTTCATTTATCATTCATGATCATGATTGCACTAAACGGTGAGGAGTAGATTCATCACACAAAGCAATAACAAAATAATCTAGGTCTGTTTGTAGAATTCAAAGACTTAACACATGCTCAGACATTATGTTGCTGGTGTTTTGTTTGACAGATGATGCTTTGATGCTTTTAGTCAGCCAGAATAGGAATCGAACTCGAGTCTACTGATTACCTCTCCGATATCTAACCAATAGGCCAAATCGTCAGATGATACAAGTTAAGCTGTAGCTCTATTATTCAGTTGACTTCATCGAGTTGAATTCGCTGCTAGATTCCCCGGCAGAAAACGCTCATTATGCCTTCATTGATAGTGCTCTGTTCGCCTCCAGTGAACAAATCAAAAATCAAAATTTTTATGATGCTGAAATTTAAGAAACAACATGTAGATCATGTTGCAGTGCGTACATTTCAGATCAAGATGATTTGAAGGTCATAAAAGCTTATTTGGTGGTGCTCAAAAATTATAATATTTTAGTCACTTGAGAACCTATTTAGTGTTTCAGTAAAGATGAAAAGGATATGTTTTTTTGGTGAAAAATTAATACTATAGGTAGTACGAAATAAATCCTTATAAAAATTTGTTTAAAAAAAATACGTACTTATGTAGAAAAAAGTAGTGCTCATTATGCCCTGGGTGCTCGTTATGCCTTCATCTCCTCTATGTCTTAAAAAATTGATTCGTTGTTTTTTGTGATAAAATTAAGAAAAAATGGTATAGAAATCGCATTTTTGCTGTAATTTCACGATAGTTACAATTGAAAATTTCGTAGAAAATCAGAAAACGAAAATTGCTATGGAATGCTAGTTTTTTAAAAGGTACCGTTTGTTATAAAATATAAAACATAAAGCTTCTGCAGTCAGCTTGCTTCAAAGAAAAATGGTTTTGGTGAAAACCTATAACCTATGTTTTAGAAAGTATTGATTGGTTTCAGCAAGACATTGTTTTTTAAATCCTCAACATGAACGTTAGAAATAAAATTCTAACTAGTTTCCGCACTCAAAACTTCCATGGTGTTATGTCAAAGCTAGGAACCACGCCTTGCAGCAGGCTTTCAAGTCATTGCATTTTTTCTTACACGATAGAAGTTTCGATTTCCAAGGCTTTTTTTGTTCCTTCATTGTGACAAAATTCAGCTAGCTCAACAAAAACAGAACTACAAAACAAAATTCTCCAGCTTGCTTCGATAGGTTGACATCGAACATTTTCCGACACACAAATGCCGAGATACGTGCTTGTAAATCAGTGGGGTGGTTCATTGAATTCAGATTTTTGCGTAAAATTGTAACTGTCTCTTTAATTTTCTAGGTTTTAAACTGTCTTTCTGTCTTTCTGTCTTTCTGCCTTTCTGTCTTTCTGTCTTTATGTCTTTCTGTCTTTCTGTCTTTCTGTCTTTCTGTTTTTCTGTCTTTCTGTCTTTCTGTCTTTCTGTCTTTCTGTCTTTCTGTCTTTCTGTCTTTCTGTCTTTCTGTCTTCCTGTCTTTCTGTCTTTCTGTCTTTCTGTCTTTCTGTCTTTCTGTCTTTCTGTCTTTCTGTATTTCTGTCTTTCTGTCTTTCTGTCTTTCTGTCTTTCTGTCTTTCTGTCTTTCTGTCTTTCTGTCTTTCTGTCTTTCTGTCTTTCTGTCTTTCTGTCTTTCTGTCTTTCTGTCTTTCTGTCTTTCTGTCTTTCTGTCTTTCTGTCTTTCTGTCTTTCTGTCTTTCTGTCTTTCTGTCTTTCTGTCTTTCTGTCTTTCTGTCTTTCTGTCTTTCTGTCTTTCTGTCTTTCTGTCTTTCTGTCTTTCTGTCTTTCTGTCTTTCTGTCTTTCTGTCTTTCTGTCTTTCTGTCTTTCTGTCTTTCTGTCTTTCTGTCTTTCTGTCTTTCTGTCTTTCTGTCTTTCTGTCTTTCTGTCTTTCTGTCTTTCTATCTTTCTGTCTTTCTGTCTTTCTGTCTTTCTGTCTTTCTGTCTTTCTGTCTTACTGTCTTCCTGTCTCGAAAATAACTCATGAACCATACTAAGAGTAAAAATACGTCTTTCCTCGATTTACGGCCCCTTTTTCTAACACCGACGATTGTCGTTCGAAAAATGTTCCACGGACGAAAAGATAGAGTTAGACGGACGGACGATTGAAGGCTGATTCGGATGAGTCGGCTAAATCGTGTCATGACACTCACCGTTCGTTGCTGATGTCGTCACTTGATCAAAAGCATCCCGATACGAGTGGAATACAAATTGGGAATTGTTTTTGCCAATGCCAATGGTTTTTGCAGGCTCTTTGGCAACATCAAAAGACAGGGTTTCGATAGCTTGCTTAGCTGTTGCTTAAAATGACTTGAATTAAAGGCCACTGAAAAAGTGACTCTCGATACCACACCTGATACGTGCCAGTCTACAGTTTTCATTGCTTGCTTCTTGTAGGTATACTTTCTAGTATACTTGTTTCGGTGCATATCTATTCCGATTTTTTTTTCCTTTGCTAAAACACCTTTATTTAGAAAGTTTTACTTTATGAAATTTACCATACAGATCTAGAAAATTAATCTTTAAATAAGTGGAATCAAAATCTATAATTTAAAATCGCTTAAACTCATTAGGACTTTCCTCAAATCTTACACTGCTCCCACAAAGCTTGTTTCACCCATAAGACTCCATTTCAATTATTCAAATCAAATCACTGTATTTTAAATCTTTTCCAGAAGCAACAGATAAAAGGTAGGTAGGTGGGTAATGTGAATCTGTCAAAGCAACAAAAAAAAAGAATTTTCCAGTATTTTCTGCACTGCACCTTTCCTTTGCTTTGCTGAGCGCATGAAATTGCATTCTTTTAATCATCCCAACAGATACGGCTCCGGGGCGTGAAAATTTTCCCGGAAAGCAAAAGAAGACATCTCGGATTCGTTAGCAATTTCCACGCCAACCCTCGTTCAGTTGTTGTTCTGAGGATGCTGTTGCTGAAACCTGCTGCAGGGGGCGTAATGATGTAAAGTTAAGCTGCAAGTGAACAGTGGCTACGCAGCAACCGGGGGAAAAAAGTCATGAACATACACTCCCAACTACTGACATAGAAAGTCGGGCAAGATTCTGAGAAAAACATAATTCTGACACGGAGATTTTCCCTACTTTCCTGCAAACTAGCTTCGGTCAGACTATCACTCAACCGGAAATGGGTAGGATTTCCAGTTTTCATTTTTTTTTCTTTGAATAATTTAATTTTGGACAGCGTTTATTCAGGTGGGTTAAAAATATTTGAGAAGATCAATTACCCAATTTCATTAATTTTGGGAATGGGAGTATTTCTTCGACGAATTTCTTATCAAGCGAAATAAATTAATGTAATTTAGACTTTTTATTATATCGCATGAAACAACTCATTTCGTGGAAGAGACTCAATTAATTCGTTTGGTTTCATTCCGCGGACTTCTCTGACGCTGTAAAATCCATCTTTTGGGCGAATTTTGATGCAAATTGTGTTCTTACATTGAATTTCAGTCTAAAAAAGTTATTTTAAAGTTAGAAAAAATGACGTCACTCGCTTAGCTAAATCGTGTTTACTGTTGCACAAACGTTCGAAAACTCGAAATCATGCATTGTATGGTGTGTTATGTGTCTTAACTTTATCGAGTAGTTTTTTGTATCGACAAATGAAGAAATGCGATCAGAATAGATATCCTAATATTACTTGTCAGCTTCACAAGCGTGACGTAACGGTTTTCTTTAAAGTTAAAATCATTTGACCTCGATTCGAAAATTATGGGGCTTCAGCATACAGACTTTGGATCCAAAATATTTTTATATTTTTTGCATTTTTTGATTAGATTTTATGAGTTGATGGTAAAATAACATAAATATATTTTTTTTGTTAAATTAAGAAAAATGTAAAAATATAACGGAATTTTAGTAATAAAACATAACCGTAACGATTATTTTTAATAATAATCCAAAAGAAATACTGTCATTTTATTGTGAATTTATTTCATTTTCCTAAACGTATTCAATTTGAATAAAACAGCCGTTTTTTTTAATTATTCCTGGGTTAACGGGTTCAAAACTTGTTCAAAGGTGATATTATTTTTATTCTACAAAAGTTCGAAACAAAAAGCAAATTATTCTTTAGTCAGTTATCAGATCAGTAATGTCAGATAGCAGAAAATTTCGTTGCATACCAGCTTTTGTGCAATTTATTCTTTGGTTTTTGCAATATATTTTAATATCACCCCCCTGATTTTCCAACTTTGACAGACAAATAATGGATTTCAGATTAGTTTCCACCAGAGCTCGAAGGAATCAATTTTTTGACCGTAGTAGGGCATGAATGAGAGAAAATAAATTTCATCCCATCCCCAAGTGTTTCGAAAGACGATGAAATATAATCATATTAGCATAGACGAGCTTCATAATGACAGTGAATACATTTTTTTTTCTTTCGTCATTTACTTTACAGTCATTCAATCCACAATTTCGTGACAGTAAACAAACATTCAATCAGGTCAATTGGATTTTTCATGATTGAATTTACTTTCTATACTACCAGACGATTAATAAAAAATGCTTCCGAAGTAAGAGTTCGGTTAAGAGCAATGCCGGCTGGACGTCTGCGGAATCAACTTAACCCGATCAGAAGGGAAAAACAAAATTATATCAAAATGAGATATTTTGATACCTTTTTGCCTTTCTTTCAGAAAGGTATAGTTATCGGTCGATTTGGGAGATCATTAATTATGGTTCTTAGATATACCTTTATAGGTACCTATCGAATCAGCTCGACGAGTTCAGACGATGTCAGTGTATTTGTATGTATTGGTGTGATTTTTTATAAACTTTGTCACTACGTTTTTGCGAAACTGGGAAGTACAATAAAAATGATTTTTGTTTTAAAAAATTTGATTTTTTTCCCTCTTCAATGTATAAAAGAAAGAAAAAAAAACAAAATAGTTTGAAAAATAAATTTTCATAGTAATTATCATCAAATCATCACTCCAAAAAACGTGTCAATTGGCCTTGCTAGCCAAAACCAGCAATCACTAAAATCAAGATTATCGTATATATGACGTCAAATTATACGTGACGTCATAGATACGCGCTTGCTATCTAAAAGTATGGACCTGTCGATGTGTGGAAGGGAGAACAGACAGGCTTCACTCCCACTCAGGTTTGATGTCATCGTGGCAGAAACCGTGTAGGAGGAAGACGACAGTTCTAATTTTCCCAGCTAATGGTTGTATATTTTCATTTTAATGGTTCAGTTTGAAACCGAACCATTACAAAAATTTCGGAACCGAAGCTCCAAATTATTGAACAAAAAAATGGTTTTCACCAAGGGGTACGACCCCGAAATTTGTGAAGTCGTTGGTGAGTACCTCATGCCCACACTGCATGGTACGAAAGCGATAGTAACTTCGCCCAACATTATATTCAGGAACAGATTGCTCTGAGAAGGGGAAAACAACACGGGTACGCGGACGATGTATGCACATCCTCTCATCTTCTCACGTGCCGTTCGTGCTTACGAAGCTTTTTCTTAAGCAGCAACGACAGGAGAGTATTTCGCCCGTGAAAGCAAATTAAATCTAATAAGACAAATGCTACTGAATCCTCTCGAGCTTTAAGCTCTCGAGCTTGTTTTTTTGTTCCCTTTTCTCTTCCTCTCTTCAGATCTAACGTTGCGTTGTTGTTGTTGGGGTTGGTGTCTAGAGAAAAACGATGACGGCTTGGAGGTCAATCTGAACTTTCACTTGCTGAAGCCAATGGAAGATGACAACCAAACAGTAGCGCCACCAAACCCTCTATAGTAGAGTTTGAAGCATTTGGGATTTTTTTTGGAACATGCATATAAAGCTAAAAAGCTAATAATCATTATTGACAAAGTTGAAGAAACAGAAAAAAAAATTGACTAAATAGACCAATTTGACGAAATTGACAAATTTGACATAATTCATTGATTTGACAAAATTCACTTGATTGAAAAAATCATAAAATTGACAAAATTTATAAAATTGACAAAATCGAGAAAATTGGCAGAATTGACCAAATTGACTATGAAAAACTGGATTAAAATTCACTGAATTGACAATATTGATAAAACTGACAAAATTAACAAACTTGAAAAAATTGACAAAATTGACAAAATCGACAAAATTGACAAAATTGACAAAATTAACAAAATTGACAAAAGAGATGACAAAATTCACTAAATTGACCAAATTGACAAGATTGATAAAACTGACAAAATTGAGAAAATTGAAAAAAATGATTAAATTAACGATGACAAAATCGAAAAAATTCACTAAATTGACAAAATTGACAAGATTGATAAAACTGACAAAAATCGACAAAATTGACAAAATTGATTAAATTGACCAAATTGACCAAATTGACGAAATTGACAAACTTGGCTTAATTCATTGATTTGACAAAATTAACTTAGCTGAAAAAATCATAAAAATTGATAATATTTATAAATTTGACAAAATCGAGAAAATTGGCAGAATTGACAAAATTGACGATGACAAAATCGACAAAATTCACTGAATTGACAAAATTGACAAGATTGATAAAACTGACAAAATTGAAAAAAAAATATACTAAATTAACGATGACAAAATCGACAAAATTCACTCAATTGACAAAATTGACAAGATTGATAAAACTGACAAAAATCTACAAAATTGACAAAATTGACCAAATTGACCAAAATGACCAAATTGTCAAAATTCACAAAATTGACAAAGACAAAATTGACAAAATTCACTATATTTACAAAGTTGACAAAATTGAAAAGATTGACAAAATTGACTGGCGAAATTTACAATTGACCCAATTGACCAAATTGACAAAATTGACAAGATTGACAAATTGACAAAATTTACAAAATCGAAGAAAATTGACAAAATTGAGAAAATTGGCCAAATTGACAATGACAAAATCGACAAAATACACTTAATTGACAAAGCTGACAAAATTGACAAAATTGACAAAATTGACAAAATTGACAAAATTGACAAGATTGACAAAATTGACTAATTTGATAAAATTGACTAATTTGATAAAACTGACAAAATTGACAAAATAAACAAAACTGACCAAATTGACAAATTTGACAAAATTGACAAAATTTTCAAATTTGAAAAAGTTGACAAAATCATGAAAATTGTTAAAATCGACAAAATTGACAAAATCTAGAAAATTGGTTAAATTGACAAAATTTATCAACTAAGAATGCTGACAAAATTATGAAAATTGAAAAAATGACCAAATTAACAAAATTAACAAAATAGACTAAATCAACAAAATAGACTAAATCAACAAAACAGAATAAAAATCTCAAAATAACAAAATTAAAAATACTACGCTTTCAAAATTTTCAATACTTTTAATTTTCAAAATTTATTCTACCGATTTTCTGCATTTTGGTATCGTATTTTACTCTAGCAATTGAAATTTTGTTCCAATAATTTTATCTATGTATTTGATTCCTCAACTTGAGAGGTTGAATTATTTGAAATACATGGTCAGGCACCTTTTTTCAAATTGTATTCTTAATTTTTATACCCCTTCCATTTTGAAGATATCATATGCTGTAACTCCAAAAGGAGTAAATTGAGTTAGATTATAATGTCATAGAAACGGAATCATACATGATATTCCAGAATCTAGTCATTCAAAAATCTCCAACTAGTTGCAAATAAGGTTATTTATATGAAAATTATGATCATATAAAAATACTTTTATCCTAATAAAAACTTTGAATCTTTAATTCCTAAATTCATTTTGGATTTATTGCGTATGAAATTCATTAATCATAATTCATAATTCATTTTGTTTTATATGTACCCAAATATCATTTACAGGCTGAAAGAAAGGCTACAATCCACTGTCAAGTGTATTAAATCGGGTTTTTTTCTATCTAAATGAATTATAATTCAGTACTCGTAGGATGTTAAAATATCTCAAATTATATCAAAAAATCTATACGATCATAGCTAAATTATATCAGTTTTTGATATGCTCCTATCAAGATTATATCTGGTTCAGATAGCATAGTTTGATATTGGACAGAACAAATTATATCAAAACTATAACTTATCAAGATATGAGTGCTTCGAGAAAATTTTCTAGTGGAAGGTCAATAAACCACATTATTTGATAAAACCATGCTCCAGTTTTGGTTTCCCAAAAATTTGATTCAATTTTATGAATCTGTTGAGCGAAACTCGTTAATGTAAGGTTTGAGCCGTATTGACTTCGATGTCCGTGTTTCAGAAAAAGTTGTTCGTATATCAAAATAAGATAAAATCATTTTATTTTAGGACATTCCGAAAAAAATCTTGATCATTGAATATGAGCTCAACCCCATTCAAGTTTGTCAATCAGAATAAGATATAATTCAGATTAGAGAAACTTAAAATCGAAAATTTGGAGTACTTTATTATAACTGAATCAGATGTAAATATCTTGGTGAGATACGTTTTAGTTATTATTTTGATATGCTCTCCTGATCGGGATAGCAACCATATATTTGCATCGTCCCGGGTAACGATTCTGTTTGTTAATTCAGAAAAAGTTTTGCCCCGCGCTAGTGGAGGAAAACGAAAACGGCATTAGATGACTGAGTTTTCAAAAGTTCACATTCGTGAGAAAGAAATTGGAGTGACTTTTTTTTCGACAGTCAATCACAGATTACTATTTTGACTGATTGGGCGCAATGATGGAAACGTAAAACGTATGTAGATATTGAAAGGAAAATTATTCCACTTTCATCTAAGCATGTCAGTGTCTAAGCAGTTTTGAACACTGGTTTTCACGAAAATATTTATGAGAAAACTAAATTTTTCATTCAATTTTCACCAGAGATGTACTGAAAATTCACGAAAATAAAACTTTTCTTTCTTTACTTTTTATACTTTAGATTCATCATACAACATACTCAGGGCCGTAGGAAGAACCGGCTCATGGGGGGAATTTTGCTGACAAATTTTTTTCACTAACATTTTTGCTGAAACAATGCCTACACAAGTGAAAAATTGTATATGTACTGAGTGCAAATAATTCAAATTAAAGTTATTTTGCATTTAAAGTTGTTTATTTTTTAAATTAAGTCCTAGGAGAAGCCAATTTTGTTCATGAAGCTTTCAGAAATATAGGTACTTGTGATATAGCTCAGTTGGTAAATCAGTTGAGAGCTGATATCCGTGAGTTCGAGCCCAAGAGTAAACATC
This sequence comes from Uranotaenia lowii, assembly GCF_029784155.1. Lineage (NCBI taxonomy): Eukaryota > Metazoa > Arthropoda > Insecta > Diptera > Culicidae > Uranotaenia > Uranotaenia lowii. Next base: position 126,712,875 of record NC_073692.1, read on the forward strand.
GATCACAGTAGTTCCAGATAGGTTTTTTAATACCTGGTGCGCACACTGCATCGAAAATCGAGACAAAAAAAATGGATTTTGAACCTTCATTCAAAAAATTTTTTTTTGTAATCTCACCTACTTTACCAAGCATCTGAACCATAAGCATAACCGTTGGATAAGCATTGGATGAAAATGTATCAAAAATTCAAAAATAAAAGTAAAAAATAAGATTTGCGGTTCAAATAAGGTTTTTTTACAACTCTTGTAAACTCGATTAAAATTTAAGACTAAGTTAGAACCTTTGATTTTGAAGAATCTGTAATATATGTAAGTTTTGTAAATGAAATTCCAGCTGAATTTTTACATAAGGATAAAAAAACAAGTTCAACAATTATCATTTAATATTAAATTTTTCATAATTTATATCCTGTTATGAAAGTTTTCAAAATCAAAATCTAGATTTTTCAAAAAACAAATTCTTTGAAATGCATTCAGATCTTATTTTTTATTTGTGATTTTCACCAGGTTTGTGTTTCTAATCTAACTTTGATAAATTTAAAATTTTAATTTTGAATCAAGAATCAAAGTTATCAAACTCCAATCTCCTTCAATTTGAATCCCTGATGAAATTTTAACATCGATATTTTAATATTGATCATAAAACTTAAATTTTAGCTTAATCTGAATACAAACCTTGAATTTTAGTTCCAAGTCTGAATTCTGCATTTTGAACCCAAATTCTAAGCCTGAATCTAAATTCCGGGTAAGAAATCCTATGAATTTGAAAACAAAAAGCGAAATTTGTATCAGAAACCTTGACCAGAAATATTTAATTTAAATTTGAACTTATGGTTTTCAATATTCGTAATTGAACTTGAAAAATTTTAATAAAATTGTGAATAACGAATTTTCTACATATTTTTAATTTCTGGACTCAGGAAATTTTTTTAATGATTCAACTCTGCACATAAATTGAGAAAAAAAATTTCAGATCCAAATCTTAAAAGTGGTTTGAATTTCAAATATTTTTTTTTTCATATTCCGAAATTCAGAGTTTTGAATATGGAAAATTCAACCCATTTAAGATTGAAATGCAACACTTATGTTGGATCAAGTATCCGGGCGTGGCAAATCAAGGCAATTTTATCCTGAAACCTTGTGAAATAAGGGCATATTGTTTTAAGTTTTTCTTAAAAACCCGTCCAACACGCAGGCAAATTTCAGAATTATTCCTCTAAAATAAAGAAAAAAAAACACACGGATTATTGTTTTTAATTTTTTTGAAACACATCAGGCGATTCAGAAACATTAAAAAAATAAATCTTCCTAAAAATCGTTTATGTTTTTTGATAAAATTTGATTAAAAAAATTATTTGGAGACAAGATACATGATTCTAAGGACACAATTGAAATTTTCGTTTGATTTTGCAAATAGAGTGAGAAAATCTGGTCCAAATCCGTATAATCTGGTAAACTTAGTCTAATTTTATTGGGATTTAATATTTGGGACACAATTACTATCAACAAGTGAGTAATTTTAAAAAAAACTGTTGTAGAATTGTGGTCCTGGAATAAGATTTCGAGGTTTTGGAGTCAAGATTGTTACACTATTGTTACTCTTGAGTCATTTACGTAGTTAATAAAAATTTGATTAGAAAACTCAAATTTTATGTTTAGTACAACATTTCACTTGGCATCTTCGGACCTTCATGGGGGGGGGTTTAACCCCCAAAACCCCCCCCCCCCCCCCCGTTCCTACGGCCATGCAACATACACTATATATTTATCACACTTTCTACACACTTGCTAGATTACTTGATAGAGGCTTAATATAAGTCGAAACGTTGGATGTTGGGATAAAATCAAATCGTTTTTTAATCACTAAACAGACTGAAATCGCCGAAAACAACCCAAAGCAAAAAACAATAAATGTATAATCTGTAATCAAAAATACTCCTTGGCTCTTGCATGAATAAAATGTGAATAAATTACAGATCTCACTCGTTTTACAGAAAAAGAATTAAATGTTGTACTAAAGTATTTTTTAATCTAAGCATTTTTTCTGCTAACCTGAAAAATGTTCTACTGTAGGCTAAAAACAGAAAATTACAAAAAAAAAATGTTATGCATGACCTGGTCAATCAATAAGTTGATTTTTTAAAACATGGCGAAAACATTTCGTGAAATTATTGGAAGCTCAAGCAAGATAAGCTGATCCACAGTTTATTTTTCCGTAATTTATTCTTTCGATTTTGTTTTCTATGGCTTCGAATAAAGTTAAAATGAATGATTCTTGAAAAACATTGCCTTAAAATCATATTAAATTCACGTTCAGAAGTTTCCCAAAACTGTTGATTTTGATTAAACAAACACAAACACATACACGATCTCAATGAAAATTGATGTTTCCTCAATGAAATTCCTTTTTTTTTTCTTAACTCTAAGCATACATCTTTCGAGGATAATGGCTAGCATCTTATAAAAGCTAAAACCACCAACCTACAGAAAGTGCACTATACATGCCGTGACCGGGATTCGATCTCATACTCGCTGGCTTAGAAGACTTGAAGGCTATCCTTTACGCCACAGGCTACGGCTTAGAATTTGTTAGTAAACAAGATAGGTACAGTGTTTTTTGTCAAGAGTTTCAAATTGACACCTGTAGAACTCTCACCGTAAAAAAACTACGAATTAGGATTTCTTGAAAAGCACGATAAGGAACTCGCATATTGACGATCGTTGGTAGACTATTTTTTTTTTCACATAAGGATAAAAGGATTAAAAATTACTCTTTTTGTCGACCGGTTTCTGGCTCGATGTTGCCCATCTATAGCGTTGCCACATTAAAATCTGTATTTCCGAAGCAAAAAAATCTTTAAAACCTGTGTAAAATCTCAAAATTCTGTATTGAAATCCGTACTTAAAATTGTGAATTTAGATACTAACGTTGCTCTACGATGACCTTTGTATTATGTGTAGTGCACTAAATTGGACTGCGCTCCTAATTACTGCGGGCAGTCAAATCAGTGTAAACTCTGTCATTTTGAATGAATCGTTTTTGGTTTAACTTTGTACGAATGACAGCGAAAGCAAAAATTGCACGAAATCCAACTTTCAGAGCAACGGACAATGTAAGGTCTCAAAAAGTTTTTAGTCGATATCTTTCGATAATCATTAAACCTAACTGTATCCTTCCTGGAATTCAAAATAAATTTGGATTAGAAAAATATGTGAATAGTCTCTGCCAGTTTCTGTTCCTTGTTATAATAACAATGAACTACGAGAAAAATGTACACAGCTACAGCGATGTGTCCCTATTTATGATCTGGAAGATTTTTCAAATTTGCAGGTGTGACAATTGAAGATGGCTTGCAAGTTGGATCATTAAAGTCAATTATTATCGATTCATTCAAATTATAATCAAATTATCTTAAAAATTACTGATTTGCTGAAAATCTGTATAAAATCTGAATAGATTTCCAATTATCTGAAATCTGTATATTTAGATTCTTGGTTAGAAACTTTCAAAAAAAGACCTGTATGATTACAAAAAAATCTGCATATGTGGTAACATTGCTCAACTACAGGACGATGTCCTTCTGATCACACAAAGAAACTACAAGAAAATATAGTGCCTTTTTAACCCCTTTTTAACAATTCAGAGAAACACTGATTTGGACAAGACAATTCTCAACAAGAATAGACCTATCTTGTGTTATTTTTCCGTGAAATACAATGAAAGCTGTTTGAGTCACCAAACGCTTCGGAAAAGCAGTTTTGGCTGATTTTACCTTCGATTCCCCTTTGTTTATCAAATAGTTCTGAAAAGCATGTTGGGACTTGAATTTTTTTTAATCAAATGAGACCTTTCTTGGGTGATTTATTTCGAGCAATCGATTGGAGACTATTTGAGCCACCGCACGCATTGGAAACTGGAGTTATGGCTGTTTCCCCTTCATTTCCCAATATTTTTCAAAGATTTCAGAAAAAGTATTTTCAAATTTTTTTAATAATCAAATGAGAAATTGAATGAAGGCTATTTGAGTCACACATCGTGAAATGGAGTTATGGCTGTTTTTACCATCAATTCTCCTACATTTTTTCAGTTTATTCAAATTTAATTTTTATTTATTGAGCCACCGCACGCATTAGAAAATGAAGTTTTGGTCAATTTTACCTTCAATACCCCAACATTTTTCAAACGTTTAGGCCGTATATCCACTTTAGGAAGCATTAAATGGCTTATCCAGAGGATTCAGAACAAGGATCTGAAAATGATTTTGCGGCTTCCACCTTGGCACAGCACCGAAGATCTTCATCGGATTGCAGGCATTGAATCGATCGAGGAGATGCCCAACAAAATCATCTTTAACTTCAGATGCAAATCGATGCAGTCTTCCATCGCCGAAATTCGTTCACTTTATAATAAGTTAAATTTTACGATAGTTTTAAGTTTTAAGTTTAAAATATTTGTGACTTTATAGGATGTTCTCCTACATTAAATCTTGATTGCGCACAGCAAATGTATGTCTTATAAATAAAATTTTTAATATCTAGTTAACCAAAGGGCTCTGAACAGTTCATTATTGAGCTGAACACCTAATTCAATGTAATAATGTAATACAAATGTAATGATAGATTGGTACAAATAAAGACATATTTAAAAATAAAAATAAAAAAAAAGCATTCGGTGGCTCAAACAGCCTTCATTTAATTCCTTGGAAAAAAAACCACACAAGATACGTTTCATTTGGTTTAAAATTTTCAAGTCCGAATATGCATTTTTCTGAAATATTTGAAAACTGTAGAGAAATTGAGGGTAAAACAGCCATAGCTTTAGTTTCCGATGCGTGCGATGTTTCAAATCGCCATCATTCGATTTCTCGGAAAAAAAATCACATCCGATTTTACTATTTGTTCAAATTTATTTCTGAATTGATTGAAATTGATTTCCATTCGAATTCTCAGAAAAAATAACAAGATATAAGTCCCATTTTGCTTAAAATTATCAAGTCTGAACATGTTTTTCTGAAATATGTAAAACATTTAGGGGAATTAAGGTTACACAACCATTACTCAATGTTCCAAAAAGTGCGGTTTATCAAATAGCCTCCATTGGATTTCTCGAAAAAAAATCAAGCTGGAAAAGTCTCATTTGCACCAAAATTTTCCAGTCCGAACAAGCTTTTTCTGAAGTATATTAAATATGCAGGGAATTTGAGGGTAAAACGGCCATTACTCCATATTCCAATGGGTGCGGTGGCTCAAATAGCCTTCATTTGATTAATCGAAAAAAAAACATACATGATAGATCTCATTTGATTAAAAATGTTCAAGTCCGAACATGTTTTTACTCTAAATAAATTGAAAAATGTTGGGGAATTCAGGGTAAAAAACGTCATAACTGCAGAGGCTTAAACATCCTTCTTGGGAAAAACCACATAAAAAAAGTTTTATTTGGTTCAAAATTTTCAAGTCCGAGCATGCTTTTTCTGAACTATTTGAAGAATGTTGGGGAATTAAGGGTAAACCATCATAACTCGATTTGCCGATGCGTGCGGTAGTCTACTTTTGATTTCTCGCGAAAAAAAAATCACACAAGATAGATCTCATTTTGTTCAAAAATTTAATTTTTCCGTCAAAATATGATTTTTTAACTATTTCATAAATAAAGGGGAATCGAGGGGAAAATCTACCATATTTTTTTTTGAAGCGTGTGGTAGCTGAAATAAGCTTCATTTGCTTCCTCGGATAAAATCACGCAAGAAAGATCAATTTTTGTCCAAATTTTTCTGGTCCAGATCAGTGTCTTCTGGATTGTTTACAAAATAAAGGCAATTGGGGGTGAAAAGGCTCTAGAGCTCCGTTCGTAAGCTCGTGAATTGTCTGAAACTCTGTCCAATCAATTTTCCGGACATTCTCACTAAATTAATGTATATTTTTATAGATTTGGTTCATGTAGGAGGGAAGGTACTGAATTTCATCGCGGTTTATACACTTTTTCTCCATTGTACAACGGCTCAAAGGAAGACTCACGGGATCCTAATCCAGGCGGTCGGCATGCTTGAACTCGCATCCAACTGCTGGAAGGATATTCTGGCACTTTGGGGAAGGTTGTTTGGGCGACGCACACAGGAATATATAGAACAACAAGTTGGCCAAAAGTGTTGTTTGATGTTTTTACTCAGTCATATGATTGGCTATCTTGAAAAAAACTACTTAAATATATTTGAGGTTTATAAATTTTTTTAGCCAATTCATTTACCTAGCAGTGGATTTGAAGCCTTCGAATTCGATATCAGTAAAGGATCCGCTTGATACTTCAAATAATATCTTCCACCTTGAATAATACAAAATTCATTAAATGGTTCTGACAAAAGTCCTCTTATTTTTACAACTGCATTGTACTGTACTACAAATTCGCGTCGATTAATTTTTGCTACAATAAGATTCTGCAATTCAGCCGCTTTAACAGATGTCTCAGAATTTTTTTTGACTAATTTTAAAGCATGAGTATTTGCTGCTGCCCTTAGTTAATTTTTGCTGCATAGTTTAAAACATCCATATGATCAATTTCATACAGCAAATGTGTTTTTCTTCGCGTATTTTTCCTCTATCAAGACTGGTATTCTGGAGCACATTATAAAATTTCAATGAGCTTAAAATATAAGATATGCTTCGAAAGGGCGATCGCTATACTGCAAGATTATTTTAAACAGCTGAGCTCTGAAAAATAAAAGTTCTATCTGCAAATGAAAATCTCAAAGTTATTTCGGAAAAATACTCGATTGAAAACCCCTAACTAAAAATCCAAGAGTTTTCTTAGTTTAGATTTAAAAAAGAAGAGTGTATGACTTTCCGAAATTAAAAAAAAAATATTGCTACTTTTATTGAATTTTGACGAGATTAACATCAATGAAAATGTTCCATTATTTAAATAAATTATTCACAATAAGCACTTCAAAAAAATTAAACTATTATTTGAAAAAAAATTCTTAAGATACTGATTAAAGTTATCATGGCGCATAGAAAGGTTTTTACAAAACAAGAGTCAAATTTTTCAACTCCAGCATTGAAAATATCACGAGTGCGAAAGTATGCGGAATTTTTTCTTCTGTACATGGTTCTTGAAGTTATGAACTTTCACATGATACGCTGTACGGTGAAATTCCAGTTGATAAAAATATAGAAGTTCTGCCACTTACTTACTTTACTTAATGATCCCGCGCCGATCCTCCGGTGCATAGGGCCGTGGTAAAAGACCTCCACTGTTGACGATCCGGAGCCAGCGTCTTCACCTGGTCCCAGTCAAGATTCTCGTCGACAGTTCGGATTTCAACGGCTAGGCTTCGCCGCCACGAATTTCTGGGTCTAGCGCCTCTCTGCAAATCTCGTTTTCATCTCTTCGCAGCGTGTGCCCAATCCATCTCCACTTACGTTCCCGAATCTCGATTTCTAGCGCCTTTTGATTACACCGGCGATGTAGTTCCTCATTCGAGATCCAGTTGCCAGGCCACCAAGCGCGGATGATATTCCGCAGGCAGCGGTTTACAAATACTTGCAGTTTTCGCGTCGTTACCGCATATGTGCACCAAGTTTCGCACCCGTACAGCAATACGGATTTGACGTTTGAGTTGAAGATTCGGATTTTTGATCGTAGAGAGATCTGGCGTGACCGCCAGATGTTTTGGAGACTCGCAAACGCAAATCGGGCCTTTCTGATCCGTGTTTCGATGTCTTTTCTGGTACCACCATCAGGCGTAAACTGGCTACCAAGATACTGGAAGCACTCCACTTTCTCAACTTGTTGCCCAGCTACCATGAAACTGGAGGGATTTCCTGTGTTGATCTCCATCGACTTGGTTTTCAGACATTGACTTTGAGACCTGCTGCCTTGGAACTTTCGGTGAGGTCGTCGAGTTTGCTCTGCATATCTGGTTGTGTTTGGGCGAGCAAATCAATATCGTCAGCCAGGTCAAGGTCGTTCAGTTGCTCCATTGTTGAAAGATTCCACGGCAATCCTCGGTTCGGTGCACAGTCAATCGATCCAATCAGAATCTCATCCATTACGATTAGAAAAAGTAGCGGTGATAGAATACATCCTTGTCTCACTCCAGCAGTTACCGGGATTGGTTCGGACAAGACACTGTCGTGCAAGACCTTGCACGAAAATGCCTCATACTGTGCTTCGATGAGATGGACTAGTTTCTCTGGGACCCCTCGTCGCCTTAGAGCCGCCCAGATGTTTTCATGGTTAAGTCGGTCGAATGCTTTTTCGAAATCAACGAACACCAGCAGAAGAGAGTCCTGGAATTCGTTGATTTGTTCCAGTATGATTCGTAGCGTTGTGATGTGGTCCACACATGATCGTCGAGATCGGAATCCAGCTTGTTGCCGTCGGAGTGTAGCGTCTATTTTCTCCTGGATCCTGTTCAGGATCACTTTGCAGAGTACTTTGAGGGTTGTACAGATCAACGTTATGCCTCGCCAGTTACCGCACTCTGTTAGGTCTCCTTTCTTCGGGACCTTTACGAGGATACCCTGCATCCAGTCGGTCGGGAATGTTGCAGTATCCCAGATGTCAGCGAAAAGACGGTGCAACATTTGTGCTGATAGGGCAGGGTCGGCTTTCAGCATTTCAGCAGGGATGCAATCGATCCCAGGTGCTTTGTTGGATTTCATGTTTTTGATTGCCGCTTCTATTTCAGCCAGCGAAGGCGCTTCCGAGTTGACGCCATTTATGCGACTTACTGTTGGCGCTTCGAGCTGCAGATTCTGTTGGCCATCGCTATTCGTGACTCGGAAGAGTTGTTCGAAGTGCTCAGTCCATCGTTTGAGCTGATCTGTTCGATCGGTCAATAACTGACCTGCTCGGTCTTTTAGCGGCATTCTTGCATTAGTCCTTGCACCACTGAGGCGGCGAGAAATGTCATAAAGTAATCGGATATCTCCAATGGCGGCGGCTCTTTCTCCCTCTTCGGCAAGGGAGTTTGTCCAGGCTCTCTTGTCTCGTCTACAAGCTCGTTTAACTGCCTTTTCCAGCTCCGCATATCGTAAGCGGGCGGCTGCTTTGGCTGACCCGGTACATGCCTGCTCAATTCCGACTTTCGCCTTTCTCCGATCATCGACCATCCTCCAAGTTTCATCCGACATCCATTCACTCCTTCGTCCACAAACTTTACCGAGAGTACCATGGCTCGTCGTGATAAAGGCATTCTTGATTCCACACCACTGTTCTTCGACTGTTCCGTCTGTCGGCAGCTCCGAGGCTCGGGATTCTAGCTGTTCAACGTATGCCCTTTTCACCTCTGGATTCTCCAACCGGCGGACGTCGTATCGACACCCGACTTTCTCCACGCGCCGTTGGACACGTGCAACTCTCAGTCGTATCTCGCCAAGGACGAGGTGATGGTCAGATGCAATGTCTGCGCTTCGCTTGTTGCGGACATCAAGAAGGCTCCTTTTCCATTTTCGGCTGATGCAGATGTGGTCAATTTTATTTTCTGTTCGGCCATCTCGGGATACCCAAGTGACCTTATGTGCTGGTCGATGGGGGAAGAGCGATCCACCGATCACCATGTTGTTGTTGCCACAAAATTCTACAAACAGCTCTCCGTTTTCGCTCATCTGTCCTAGGCCATGGCGCCCCATGATGCGCTCAAGGTCCTGATTGTCGGAGCCAATCTTTGCGTTGAAGTCGCCCAAATGGATTTGAATGTCACCCTTCGGAATTCTCTCAACCACGCTGTTCAGTTGACTGTAAAACTGCTCTTTCTCCTGCAAGTCGGCAACGTCAGTTGGCGCATAACACTGGACCATTGTAAGGTTTCTAACCCGTGTTCTGAATCTGGCTACGATTATTCTTTCGTTTATCGGTTCCCATCTAATGAGGGCCGCCTAGGCCTGCGGGCTTAACAGGAAACCATTTCCTCGTTCCCGAGTAGCATGTTCTCCTCGTATGCCAGAGTAAAGCAGGACTTGCCCGGATTGTGTCTTGTGTTCTCCAGTATTAGGCCAACGGACTTCGCTCAGTCCCAGAATTTCAAGCTTGAGGCGGCTAGCCTATCTAGCAAGTTGTTCCAGTTTGCCTCGTTGGGCAAGGGTTAAAACATTCCAAGTTCCAATTCGTGTCCGTGTTTTCATGCTAAAAGTCGTCGCCAAAGTTCCAGGTCGGTCATTTCTTTCGGATTCCGTAACAATTTCAAATCGGTAGCAGTAGGTTGTTAGCCTAAAGTCCCTATCCCGCGATGGGGCTGTCATCTTGGACTTAGCTGGCGGGAGCCGCATTTCATACATTCAGCCGCTTGTTGTTGTTCGTAAAAGTTCTGCCACTGTTGTTCGTAAAAAATGTATATTGAAAAACTGACTGATACATGGTGTCAAATGTATTCAAGAAGCAAATGAACATAAAAATCATAGTATTAGTTCATTTTTGAATTTTGACTTTTGGTCAGGTTTTTGGGTGAAATACTCCTGTGTGCGACGGTCAGTTGGTAGACTCACCTCATTGCCGAATCCAGAGCCGAACTACTGCCAAGGATCGAGATTGAAAAGAGAAGCTAACCAGCGTTACCACATATACAGATTTTTCTGTAATCATACAGATATTTTTGAAATTCTTCATCCGAGAATCTGTATAAACAGATTACAGATAGTTTGAAATTTATAAAAATATAATACGGAATTTCAGCAAATCAATAATTTTGGAGATATCCTCTGAATATTACATGAATTTATCAATAATAATTAAATTCGATATGATTCAAGCCCAAACACGAAAAATCCTCCAAATCAGAAATCGGAACCGAAACAACACAGCGCTTACTACGACAAGCAAGGGTTTCAAATCAGTTTTTAAATTTGTAATTGAGAATTATTTAGCAAGATCAGAAGTAACGCTACACGAAATGTAACTTTCAATGCTAAAGTAAAACAACATGAACATTTTTTTCGTAGTATACTGTGAATATAAATAAGTACAGGAACTGACTCACATTACAACAGAGACTTTTAAAACTATTTCCTAATTCCAATTGATTGTTACTTCTAGGAAGAACACATTTCGATTTTTTAAATATTTAACTAAGGACATCGACTTTGTATGACCTTATATCACTGATCACACTGACATGACACTTAGAATAAAAATAGATCATTTTCTGTCTTTTTTTCCACCTATCGTCCACATTGCGAACCTTGCAAAGTTTGCCAACGAAAATCCCTTTAGGATAAATTTACCTGTTTAGCCGGATTGTATCATGGAAATTGCCAATTTTTCCTTGAAAGTTGGGTGGCATTTTCCAACTGGGATAAAATTTCATCAAAAGCGATCGATGCGCACCCCTCCTGAATCGATATTGCGTACTGCTGGAATAAATATCCAACAAATGAAATCGAGTGTCCAGTCAGTATGGACAGAGCTCATTTTGTCCGTTTCAATAAATGTTGGTTTTCGTGCAATTTTTGCAGTCGCAGTGATATTCGTTCAAACTTAAACCAAAAAGCGATTCGCGTGTATCAAAATGTGAGGATTAACACTGATATTGCTGTCAGAAGTCCGCAGCTACCAGGAGCACTGTCGAATTAAGTGCGCTACGCATTATAAAAAGGTCATTGTAGAGCAGCTTTAGTATTCGGAATCACAGTTTTTAATACAGATTTCAATACAGATTTTTGAGATTTTTTACAGATTCAAAATATTTTTTGCTTCGAAAA
>NC_073692.1:126725071-126745718 GCF_029784155.1 Uranotaenia lowii
CATCTCCATCTCCATCTCCATCTCCATCTCCATCTCCATCTCCATATCCATCTCCATCTCCATCTCCATCTCCATCTCCATCTCCATCTCCATCTCCATCTCCATCTCCATCTCCATCTCCATCTCCATCTCCATCTCCATCTCCATCTCCATCTCCATCTCCATCTCCATCTCCATCTCCATCTCCATCTCCATCTCCATCTCCATCTCCATCTCCATCTCCATCTCCATCTCCATCTCCATCTCCATCTCCATCTCCATCTCCATCTCCATCTCCATCTCCATCTCCATCTCCATCTCCATCTCCATCTCCATCTCCATCTCCATCTCCATCTCCATCTCCATCTCCATCTCCATCTCCATCTCCATCTCCATCTCCATCTCCATCTCCATCTCCATCTCCATCTCCATCTCCATCTCCATCTCCATCTCCATCTCCATCTCCATCTCCATCTCCATCTCCATCTCCATCTCCATCTCCATCTCCATCTCCATCTCCATCTCCATCTCCATCTCCATCTCCATCTCCATCTCCATCTCCATCTCCATCTCCATCTCCATCTCCATCTCCATCTCCATCTCCATCTCCATCTCCATCTCCATCTCCATCTCCATCTCCATCTCCATCTCCATCTCCATCTCCATCTCCATCTCCATCTCCATCTCCATCTCCATCTCCATCTCCATCTCCATCTCCATCTCCATCTCCATCTCCATCTCCATCTCCATCTCCATCTCCATCTCCATCTCCATCTCCATCTCCATCTCCATCTCCATCTCCATCTCCATCTCCATCTCCATCGCCATCTCCATCTCCATCTCCATCTCCATCTCCATCTCCATCTCCATCTCCATCTCCATCTCCATCTCCATCTCCATCTCCATCTCCATCTCCATCTCCATCTCCATCTCCATCTCCATCTCCATCTCCATCTCCATCTCCATCTCCATCTCCATCTCCATCTCCATCTCCATCTCCATCTCCATCTCCATCTCCATCTCCATCCCCATCTCCATCTCCATCTCCATCTCCATCTCCATCTCCATCTCCATCTCCATCTCCATCTCCATCTCCATCTCCATCTCCATCTCCATCTCCATCTCCATCTCCATCTCCATCTCCATCTCCAGCTCCATCTCCATCTCCATCTCCATCTCCATCTCCATCTCCATCTCTATCTCCATCTCCATCTCCATTTCCATCTCCATCCCCATTTCCACCTCCATCTGCATCTCCAGCTCCATCTCCATCTCCATCTCCATCTCCATCTCCATCTCCATCTCCATCTCTATCTCCATCTCCATCTCCATTTCCATCTCCATCCCCATTTCCACCTCCATCTGCATCTGCATCTTCAATACCCATATTATGCAACTTCCATGCTATTTTCAGTGATTATTTGAATTTTAAAGTTCAGAGGAAGTCGCCATCTTGGATTTCAAGATGGAATAAGGTAGCGAAATTCGGCTTTTTTCATGTTTAGCTATTTGGTTGGCTTGCGAGAGAAACGTCAAATTGAGGCTATTTTTATGGCTGTCATAAAAACGTTATAAAACTAATAAGCCATTTATTTGATCATAATAAAGCTATAAACATCAAATTGACTAACGCCATGTTGGTTGCAAAATCGAAGGGCACAAAATGACGCCATGTTGATGAATTCACAATGTCAAGTATTTGAAAATATTTTTTATGCCTATTTTCTATCAATTCCATGATGTTTGCGATGTCATGATGTCATGTTTTTTGTGAAATATTTTCAATTTGATTATTTCCCATTAGAATAAATATTTCATTCAAATTTCTTTATTCTAAAAATTTGATGAGGCGCATTTATTTTAACACATTAAAGACCACGAAGAAAACGAAGCCGAAAAACACCGATATTTAACATTCTTTGTAAAAAAATCTACTGGATCAAATTTTAAAAAATAGTGTCTATTAGTTTATTTCTCAATCATGCGAACGAAACAGAAATGCTTATCTGTTTTATAAGAGCTTTATAAAAGCTGACAGCATAATGATTTTATAAAATATTTAAAAAAAAGTCATGTATTTTCAGCTTTATAAGAGTTCTGGTGATGCATAAATTGCGTTTTAGCTTTTTATGAAGATTACAAAGTTGTGCTGATCATAAAGAGGTGAAATTTTTAAGTGGAAATAGGCCTACAAGCCCCGGAACAAACATTGAATTTTGTTCGACGCCTATTTTATTAAATGGAGATCGTACTATCCACTAACTCTTTAAAATTCAAGAAGATTTTTTAGTAAACCATGATGAATAAAAAAAGCGTTTGGACAAAGGACAATTGGTTTAAGGATTAAATTCCTCGTATTAACCTAAATCAATCCTTGAAGATTACAACCATCAATCTTCCCACAAAGCAGTGCTCTCTTCTTAAAGGGCCCCATGCCAATTCTGATAAGGATTATTTCTGCAATTGTATTTTCCGGGTGTGATAAATTCTTTTTGAATCCCTTTGAATCGGCTTCAGCACGCTTACTCAAACAAACCCGACCCGAAGCTACTTTTCTGGTGAGCATTATCAAACAAGACATAACTCTGCCAGTTTCCACAAAATTCACTGGCTGCTCGTTGCGGTGGTCACCATTCATTTTTCTTCTCAGTAACAAAAAAAAAAACACTGAAATGGAAAGGCGCGACATGAAAAAGTCGGCCCCTGAGCCGGTTTGTAGCGCTTAGATTAGGTGATAAAGCCCGTACGAATTGCCTCGGGAAAATGCCCGGCCAGGATTGTTAAAAGTGCAGAAGCTGAAAATCCTCGCAATTTCACTTCTTTTCCATCCGTTGAATGTCGTCATAGCGCACAGTTTGAAGTTTTAGCTTTCTTCTGACCACTTTGTGGCGGACTTTGTGGCGGAATTTTGCTGGAACAGTTCGAAGCGAGCTAGCGTGTGATTTCCAGTTTTGCCAGCAGAATTTCCCTCGAGGTCCCAAGATAATGCGGCACCCGGCAGTGCGGTCAAATTTAACTTTCTAGTTTTTTTTTAAATTTTTAAATGTTAATCTCATTCGATACACATAATCCTAGTAGGATATTGATTGAAAACATGGGAGATTATAGAAACCTCGCAGAGTTTAGTGCATCACTTTTTCTTCATAGAATACGTCGAGTCTAATCATTTGCTATGGCTGGCAGCACTTTCCGGTATCAACTTCTGCTCCATAGCTTATGTTTTCCCCGGGGGGCGGTCAGACCAAGAAATAATAGCATTGCAATGCCTTTTCCAGCTGGTTATGAAGCAATGCAGAGAAAAAAAAACAAATCAAGTTTTCCCATTGGCGGGAGGTTTGGTTTGGCACAGTCTGGCGTTTGTACTTTTCTTGGGAATCGACGAGCTCTTTTTGCCCCTCCGGCTTGCAGCAGTCGGATCGACAAACAGAACTTTGCAGTGTAATCTGGAATGCAGCGGAAAGATTTTCACTCCGTATAAGTGTCAACGGTTAGTTGATTTCTAGAAAATACGGCGCTGGGAATAGCTGTCGTGTCAACGGTAAAGTTAAGTTTTTTTTATTATATTTTATACAAAAGCTAGAACATAAGAATATTATAAAAAATCAGGCTGACATGATTGTATCCTATGCTTTCATTATTTTGCGCAGGTTCTAAAACATAAACATACCCTGTGATATAAATAATTATAATATGTATTAGAGAAGCTTAAGCTCCAGACCCATGCAACCTTCGAGAAGAAGTGTGGAGAACATCTCTTAGATTTAAGCTATGTTTGTCAAATTTAAGCATTTTTTTTAAATCAGATTCATGCTTTCACCCGCAATGCTATCAAGGCCAAAAAAACTTAAATTTCATCAAAAAAATTTAAAAACAAGATTCACTCAGACTAAGCAAATAAGTAGTGTTCATTTTATAAAACGGACACTTTGTTTTGACGATCATATTCATTTTTTGACCATATTACATAGAGTTGTCTGTAAAATATTGCAAAACTAATCCAGAACAAGAAGAAAGTGAGAAATTCAACCAAAAGTTTTCAACGATAAAATTGGTGCACTTTTCCTCGAACCCCCCTCATAAGCCTCTTTACAGTCTCCGGCTTGACTTTTCGGCTGGTTTTTGTCCACATTTTCTTGAACTCGTCGATGGACTGTGCTTTTCTACTATCCTCCCGAAGATTGCGCTTGGTGATTGCATAGTAACGCTCAACCGGACGCAGCTCATGACAATTAGGCGGATTGTCCTCTTTCTCAACAAAACATATCTTGAAGGATTTCAGTAGTTTGAGAGTAGCTGAAGCGTAGTGTGCGGTAGCAAGAGCAGATAGCTTGCCAAACAAGCCCTTTTTTGCCAAACTTTTCGATTTTAATGGATCGCTTATCATGAGATACTTCCTTACCAACAATTGCGTTGAAAAATTGCAACCCAGGAAGAGCGGCTGAATCCAGTTTGCGATAAATTTCATCGTCCATCTAAATGCAACGGTTACTTTGCTCTTCAAAATCGTATCCAGTCTCCGACATCGCTGCTTCACTCGTTCGTTCCGTTTAGGATGTCTCTGCTTCCTGTAGGTCTCAATGTGGCTCCTTCGTTTTATGTTTTGGTCGGTCCCAACAGAAATTTTCAGTTTCTTGGCAATTCTTCGAACAGAGTTGTGTTCATATGACAACAAAAGCTTAACACATTGCTTCTCGATTTGCGGATTCACTGTGCCTCTACTGGTTTCGGATCTTGCCAAATCTTCAAGAGTATGGCGCTCTCCAAACTTCCTGATGATTTTATATACCGCAGACTTCGATCGTTTCACAAGCTTTGCAATAATTCTAAACGATAGTCCATCTGAGCAGTACTTTTGAATTATAAAAACACGGGTTTCTTTATCAGTTTGTCCCATTTTACGAAATCCAGTCGCTTTCTCACAAAAAAATATGTCATCAAGCTTGTATACACGATGAAAGTTTCATCAAATTTGGGTTAAACTTCAACTTTCTATCGTAACATCTAGGTGTCCGTTTTATAAAATGAACACTCCTTAGATGTTGGTCACACGTTTTATAGAGTAATCGTGCCGGCTTTGAGCGTGCTCAATGAGGACAAGCTACTAAAATTTTTAAAAAAGTACAAAAATCATCCAAAAACTCAAGACATAAGTTGAAAATGTAAACTTTTTCAAGAGGATGAATGATCAAGTTTGTTTAAATCCTCTATAAAAAAAAAATTGAATAGAATAAAAAAGAGTAATCGTGTTTTGTTGCATACTCCTGCCTGGAATTCTTTGATTTGATCCAGTATTATTCTTAGCGTTGTGATGTGGTCAACACATGATGTTGCTGTGGAAGGATAGCGTCAATTTTCTCCTGGATCCTGTTAAGGATCACTTTGCAGAGTACTTTGAGGGTGGTACAGATCAACGTTATTCCAGATTCCAAGCTCTGTCTCCTTTTTTTTTTAGCAATTTAACAAGGATACCCTGCATCTAGTCGGCATGTTGCAGTATCCCAAATGTCAACGAATAGATGCTGCAGCATTTGTGCTGACAAGGCTGGATCAGTTTTCAGCATTTCAGCAGGAATGCAATCGATCCCAGGCGCTTTGTTGGATTTCATGTCCTTTTTTTTTTTAATATATCTTTATTAGTACCAATTCATCATTACATTTATATTACATTAATACATTAAATTAGGTGTTCAGTTCAATAATGAACTTTCAGAGCCCTATAGTTTAATAATCACTAAAATTTATTTATTCGACTTAAATTTGCTGAGCACAATCAAGCATTTTTATAAAGGAGAACATCCTGTAGTGAAAAAAAAAAATATTTTAAACTAAAAACTAAAGCTAAAGCTATCCTAAAATTAAACTAATTGTAGAGAGAGCGAATCTCTGCGATGGAAGACTGCATCGATTTGCCTCTGAAGTTTGAGATGATTTTGTTGGCCATCTCTTCGATAGATTC
The DNA here is from genome assembly GCF_029784155.1 of Uranotaenia lowii. NCBI lineage: Eukaryota > Metazoa > Arthropoda > Insecta > Diptera > Culicidae > Uranotaenia > Uranotaenia lowii. The sequence continues at coordinate 126,731,007 of NC_073692.1, forward strand.
AATGCCTGCAATCCGATGAAGATCTTCGGTGCTGTGCCAAGGTGGAAGCCGCAAAATCATTTTCAGAACCTTGTTCTGAATCCTCTGGATGGCTTTCTTCCTCGTCGCGCAGCAGCTAGACCAAATCGGAACTGCATACATTATCGCTGGTCGGAAGACTTGCTTGTAAATAAGCATCTTATTGTTCAGGCAAAGTCGGGATTTCCTGTTGATGAGAGAATAAAGAGATTTAGTGTATTTATTACATTTAGATTGAATACCTTCAATGTGATTCTTAAAAGAAAGATTCCGATCAAGTGTGAGTCCCAAGTACTTCACGTGATCAGACCATTCTAAAGAAACCCCATTAAAAGTTATGGAATGATTTTCATTAGGTTTTAAAAAATTTGCTCTTGGCTTATGGGGAAATAAAATAAGTTGAGTTTTGGAAGCGTTAGGAGAAATTTTCCACATTTTCAAGTAATTCAGAAAGGAATTTAAATTTTGTTGCAATCTACTGCGTACCACCCGTAAATTTCGACCTTTGGCTGAAAGCAAAGTATCGTCAGCAAATAATCTTCTACCTTTTCCTTCTGGGACATCAGGAAGATCAGAAGTAAAAATATTGTATAAAATAGGCCCAAGTATACTACCCTGAGGGACACCAGCTCTAATGGGTATCCTTTCAGAGCATGAATTTTGATAGCTTACTTGCAAAGTTCGGCTAGTCAAATAATTTTGAATAATTTTGGTGAGATATACAGGAAAATCAAATCGAGCTAATTTAGCTACTAAACCTTTGTGCCAAACACTGTCAAAAGCTTTTTCAATATCAAGAAGAGCAACACCAGTTGAATAACCCTCAGATTTGCTAGCGTTAATCATATTAGTTACACTCAAAAGTTGATGTGTAGTAGAATGCCCATGACGAAAACCAAATTGTTCATCAGGGAAAATAGAATTCTGATTAATGTGAATCATCATTCTATTCAAAATAACTCTTTCAAATAGTTTACTTAAAGAAGGAAGCAAACTAATTGGTCGATAACTTGAAGGCTCTGAAGCACTTTTTTCAGGTTTCAAAATTGGAGTTACTTTGGCATTTTTCCATTTATTGGGAAAATAAGCCAAGTGAAAACATTTATTGAAGATTTTAACTAAAAAATTTAAAGTGCTTTCAGGCAACTTTTTAATAAGAATATAGAAAATCCCATCTTCCCCCGGGGCTTTCATATTTTTAAATTTTTTGAAAATCAATTTTAGTTCATCAATATTTGTCTCACAAGAACTTTCAAACACAATTTGCTTAGAAAGAATATCATCAAATTCTAGGGAAATTTGAGCATCAATTGGACTTACAACGTTTAAATTAAAATCATGAGCAGACTCAAATTGTTAGGCTAATTTTTGAGCTTTTTCTGAATTAGTTAAAAGAAGTTTATCCCCATCTTTCAAAGTAGGAATTGGCTTCTGGGGCTTTTTTAGAATTTTAGTTAATTTCCAAAATGGCTTTGAGTAGGGTTTTATGTCCTCTACTGCTTTAGCAAAATTTTCATTACGAATGAAATTTAAACGACGTTTGATCTCTTTTTGAAGGTCGCAATAAATTAATTTCAAATAAGGATCCCTAGTTCGTTGAAATTGGCGTCGACGAATGTTTTTCAGTCGTATCAAAAACTGAAGATCATCATGAATTAAAGGTTGATTAAATTTATGTTTAACTTTAGGTATTGAAGCGGCTCTAGCATTGACTATTGAAGTTGTCAAATTTTCTACAGCCAAATCAATATCTTCTATTGAATTCAATGGAACGTTGACATCTAAAATACGTTCAATAAAATTCATATATCGCTCCCAGTTAGCCTTTTGAAAATTAAAAGTTGATTTTAAAGGGTTTTCAATGGGACTTTGGAATAAAGAAAATGTTACTGGAAGGTGGTCTGAATCGAGGTCCGCATGAGTAACTAATTGACTACAATGCTCGCCTAAATCCGTTAGAACCAAATCAATTGTGGAGGGATTTCTAATTGAAGAAAAACAAGTATGCCCATTAGGATATTCAACAGTATAATAACCTGCAGAGCAGTCATTAAACAAAATATTCCCATTTGAATTTGATGAAATATTATTCCAAGATCGGTGTTTTGCATTAAAGTCACCAATAATAAAAAATTTCGATTTATTTCTGGTGAGTTTTTGTAAATCTCCCTTCAAAAAATTTTTCTGTTCACCGCTACATTGAAAAGGCAAATATGCGGCAACAATTATAATTTTCCCCATAGAAGTTTCTAATTCAATTCCAATTGTTTCTAAGACTTTTGTATTGAAAGAAGGAAGAAGTCTAAATTTGAGACGACTATTGATGACAATAGCTACACCCCCACCTTGTCGATCAAGTCGATCATTTCGTAAAATTTTAAAGAAAGCATTGCTTTTCAAGTTATTGTTTGGCTTTAAAAAAGTTTCAGTGATGGCAGCAATATGTATGTTTTGAGTTTTCAAAAATAAAAAGAACTCGTCTTGGTTAGCCAGCAAAGATCTAGCGTTCCAATTCATAATATTTAAACATCTATTTGGATCCATGAGGGAATCGTAAAGTCATTATAATTTTGTTAGCATAATTAAAAGAAGTTTGGAAAGCTTCAAACATTGAATTTGCTTTCAACATAAGTTGCATCATTTCCATTAAATTTTGATGCAAAAATTTTAATTTTTCCTCAGTAATCTCACCCAAATCAACAAAATTGTTAGAATCAGAAGAGGAAGGAGAAGAAAAAGTATTTGAATTTCGGGGATTTTCCCAAGCCTTCGCATGAACGTTGAGACTTGGTTTTTTCCCATTTTTATTAGTTAAACCTGAAGAGGGCAACCCATTTTCAACCACCTCTGAGAACGATAAACAACGAGTCTGTGGCGCAGAATCAGCCCAGGTAACATTAAAATCACTTCGGGTATTACCCAGCCGTGATTCCAATGTAGGCCGAGGCTGACTGCGAACAGGCAGGTTGTTTGCCGGAGGAGAAGAAACTTTTCTGGAAACTTTGGGGTTTTTCCTAGAAGCAACAATTTTTGCCCTAACGGGACAATCTAGAGAATTCGAGGAATGATTACCTGCGCAATTCGCACACTTAAAAAATTCTGTTTTTGGCTTATCACCACCAAAAATGCATTTAGATTTTTCATGATCGAATGAGCCGCAAAACATGCATCTGGCATTCATTCTACAATTTTTAGTGCCATGACAAAAAGCTTGACAACGACGACATTGCGTAATATTTTGTAAAAAATTGGTATGGGATTTACGAAAAGGTTCAAATTTTACTCGACAATGAAACATAAGACGAGCCTTTTCCAAAATTTTCAAATTATTAACCTGATCCTTTTAAAATGGATTAAATAAAGTTCAGGAGCAAAACCAACACTACTGGTATTATTCGTGTTGGTTCTTTTCCTCATTTGAATTACTTGAATTGGAGAAAAACCTAACAAAGAATTTAATTCATTTGTGATCTCATCCGGTGTCTGATCGCCGGTGAGACCACGAAGTACAAATTTAAAAGGACGATCACCTCTAGTGTCGTACGTAAAAAATTGGTGTTTTTTATTATTCAAATAATTTAAAATTTTTTGAAAATCATTAAAAGATTCCGCCAATATACGAGCAGTTCTCCTTCGCCCGATCTGAAAAGAAATCTTCACATCCTTGACGGAAGTGACGATTTCTTTTCGAAAGGCATTGAAGTCAGGAATCGTGACCGTTATTGGTGGAATCTTTTCGTTTTTAAGAGTATAAGAAGAAGAAGGTTTCTTAGTACTCTTATCAGAATTAAATATGAATATTTCCTCATCACCGATGTTATGAAGGACATCGAATGAATTGGAAATTTCAACTTTTTTGGGCGATGGACCTGAATTAGGTTCGGCAATCCGTTTTCTGCCGGCCCTTGAACCGGCCGATGACTTCCCCATGCTGGAAAGAAAAGAGAAAATATGAATAAAAGAAAATGAAAATAATTTTAGCACTGAAAAGTGCTGATTGAAATACAGGTAAGGAAAAAATAAATAATGTAAAATGTTCCTGCAGGTACACAGCAACGATACGATGCTCCGGCGTACGTGTTGACGGCTCAACGGTACAGATGGAAGAGATTTCATGTCCTTGATTGCTGCTTTTATTTAGCCAGTGAGAGCGCTTCCGAGTTGACGCCATTACTTGGTGATTCGAGCTGCGGGTTCTGTTGGCCATCACTTTTCGTGAATTGGAAGAGTTGTTCAAATGCTCAGTCCAACGTGAGCTGATCTGATCTGTTTGTCAACAGCTGAACAGTTCGGTCTTTCAGCGATATTCTAGCATTAGTCCTTGCGCCACTAAGGCCGCGAATAATTTCATAAAGTAATCGGATATCTCCATTGGTGGCGGCCCTGTCTCTCTCTTCGGCTAAGGAGTTTGTCCAGGGTCTCTTGTCTCGTCTACAAGCTCGTTGAACTTGCTTTTTCCAGCTCCGCATACCGTAAGTGAAAGGCTTAACCTGGCTGACCCGGTACATGCCTGCTAAATTCCGACTGTTGGCTTTCTCCGATCATCGACCATATCCAATAACTTCTTTTTCTTCAAACTTCACCGAGAGAACCATGGATCGTCGTGATGAAGGCATTCTTGATTCCACACCACCACTGTTCTTCGACTGTCTGTCGGCCGTTCCGAGGCTCGGAATGTAAGCTTGTCCTGCCGGTGGATGTCTTATCGACATCCGAACTTCTCATTTCGCCGTTGAATAAGCGCATCGCTCTGTCGTATCTCTCCCAGGACAAGGTGGTGGTCAGATAAAATGTCAGCGCTACGTTTATTTATTTATTTATTGATTTAAGTCTTTGACTGCTGCCGTACAGACCGAGTATTTAAATGAACTGACGTTCAAATTTAAAACTATGTTAAAGCTAGGGAACGTTACGCATTGCACATTTAATTAATGATTTGGATACATTGAAGTCAAACAATTTTAAGACATCGTTGAAGACTTGACAGTATCGATTAAGCAGGTGGTTTTGTCCAAAAACTGTTCTGCTTCTAGGTAGCCTGGTTACGCAAACGGCGGGCTGAGGCGTGCAAATTCATGCTTTAAAGCTATAGTGGACAGTCAAAAGAGTTTGTCAGGATATCGTATGAACACATTCGCTGCAAATATGTTCTTCTTTGGCTCAGAGACGTTATAGACAAAAGAGCACACCTTTGTGGGTAGGGCTTGGTGAGACCCCTTAAGGCTACCCCTTAAGGGGTCTCACCAGGGCAGTCGAAGCAACGCATAACGAAGAATTTTTTTCTGAATTCGTTCGATATGGACAGAGTGCCCTAACTGGTGCTGCATATTCCAAGACACTTCGCACCAAAGAGTAGAAGACTGTCTGGAGAGCGTATGGGTCCTCGAAGCTCAAAGTATTTCGTCTCAGGAATCCAAACAAAGCGAAGGCATTAGTTGTTGTTGTCACGAAATGCTGATTAAACGAGAGCTTTTGATCAAAGGTTACTCCTAGATTCTTAATGGTGACAACCCTTTCCAGCGGAGTACCACCAAAAGTGTAATCGAAGCGTTCTCCACACCTTGCGAGAAGTCTGTAAATGTCTTCTTGAAGTGCAGGGCAGTCCACTCTTGAGTCAACGATCCGTTAGATTTTCAAATCATCTGCAAACAGTGGTTATGGCGAATGAAGTGGTTTACGAAGATAAGTGGTCCTAAGTGACTACCTCGCGGAACACCAGACGGCATATTAAACATGGTGGAGTGAATTACACGGGTATTTACGAAGCCTTGTCGATTAAGCAGGTAAGAGTGCAACCATTTGCTTGCCCATTCAAGGAAACCATAGCATTTAATTTTCTCCAGCACGACCATATGAGGTTCTCTGTCGAAGGCCTTGGCATGATCGAGTCCACTAGCAGTTTTATTTTAATTGCAGCCTGCAGTTCACTGGCATAGCACAACAAGTTGGTCAACGTTGAACTCTTCCAGATAAACCCGTGCTGGATGGAATTCCTGACCTGGACCTTTTGATGGACCGAGCGTACTGAGAACGTTTAGCACTTTCTGATCGGGGAGTAGAGGTTGTAGGAGCCTGACGTCATAGTTCGGCAGAGTTCCAGTATAGGTATCAGCGCAATCAAGATTTAACGAGCTATAAACGCTTCTGAAGAATTCAGAACATAAATGAGCTGATTCCCTGATGCTACTCGAAGTGCGTCCATGAGACGATACAGAAAATAGAACCGTATTTTGAGATGTCGGCTGTTCATAAACTTCCAAAAACTCGATGGATCTTGCTTTACGTTACGTTTGATGTTTTATATGTAGCGTTTAAAGGTCATAACATCCTCCGTAAATGGAATCAGCACACTGTCTAGCTGTTCTGTGTAGTTATAATATGATATCCCATCAACCTTAAAACTATTGATGTATGAGTCGTATGATAATCTGTTAACATAAGATTTTAAAAATCCATTGATGTTGAAAAATGTTGCCTGATATTCCAATAGACGGACTGTCAGTTTTGGCGGTTCTTACGCCTCTGTAGAATACCTCACTCAATATAAAAAATCCAAGAAATCATTTACAATTTGAAAAATGAAGAACAGTTTGGAATTTTTATATTTTAATTACATTTACAGAAGATCTACTGAGGTCTCCACTAGGTTTAGGACGAAAAGACTTTATTTCATCTATCAAATTATAGAGGACACCAGATGTGTTGTGTACGCAACTTGACACTAGACTCTTCACTCCTTCAAAGACATACTAAGAGATACATAGATAAATTTAAATTCTATCAGTTTATTCAGCAGACAGCTCGCACCAACAACAAAATGTCAGAAATTGAAGTTTCCCTGTAACATTTCATTTATAGAGTGGTGTTCAAGGAGATCATTCCTCTTGGCTGGAGCAGATGTTTCTGCTGGGAATATCTGAAAGGAAGATGAAAGAATAAAATGTCTTTCCGATTTCGCTGTTTGGATTGTCTGAACCATCTGGTTTCCGACAAACGTCTTCTGCTCTCTCCCTCCCTTCTTTCCGAAGAGCCATCGACCGACCCCCGGGTTGAGGAATTTGAAATTCCAAATGCAGTGCCGAGCAGCTAGCTAGCAGGGTTGCATAATTTATCCCGGCTCTGGGAGTTCACTTTTGCCATTCACTTTTGTGTACCTTTTTCCGGTAGTCAGAAAATCTGAACCGGGAAAAATTCACTGTGCTGTTGTGGAAAACAAGTGGGTGGAGCCAGGGAGACGAAGCAGGAAAAAAAATCAACTATACAAAACATCTGAGCTATCCGAGGATGAAAAGCTTTACATTTCAAGCTACATTCGTTTGCATCTTTCACCGGAATCCTTATAGAATTCGTGTCGATTTCTTATTGATACATCTGGCCCATTTGCGAGCTGGAAGAATAACCTCGGCACGATGCGATGAAGCCGTCAAGCTAATCAGAGAAATTCACTTCAAATTGACGGAATTGATCACCGGATGAAGGTTTAGATTGGGAATACAGCAGAAATTTATTGTAACATTAAAATTATTCCTATCTTTTGGTATGGTGGTTGAATTTAAAATTCTGAGATATGGTTGATTTTTAATGACCTTTTTTTTGGTTGTCAGGAAGAGTTTCCGTTTATCCGCAGAATCCCTATAGTTTTTTCGATAATCCGTAGAAAATCCGTAGGAAATGCTGAAAGTCATGTAGTCATGATCTTTAATTTTTTTGGAAAAAATAATAAATCTTGTGTGCAGCTTCTTGTTACTGCTTACTTGGACACTGAGTGAAATTTCTTTGGAGCATTTCGAAGCTGATCTTCAGTCTTTATCCGAAGCATGTTGTATGGATTTTTTCTTAGACTTTCAATAACGGAAAACTGCATTAGTCTCGCAGCACTCGTTTAGCACGGACGTGTATTCTATCAGCGTGTCGCAAAACAGTGAAGTGTGCTATCGGTTCGTTTTTTTCTATCGGCCGTTGTATCCGGGTACTTTATACCGTCGTGCCGAGTTACCGGATGGATCCGGGGTTGTTCACCGTCCCCGAGTAACAACGAACCACGACAGGACTAGTTGCACATAAGCCAACAGTGCCTCTTTTGGGGATCGACACAGGATATTCCACCTGTCGGACAGTTTTTTTTTGAGCATCAAGTGGTCAATGCGTTCGAATTCGACATCCACGTTATCGCCATTCGACATCACCAGCATCGCAGTCATCTTTGAGATCATCGGCTATTGTTATCATCAGCCTACACGAACGAACAAAGGCGGTCGTGAAACACAAGGTGGCAGACAAAGGCACATCGTTGGACGAAGATACGGTGGGTCAAAAATAAATTTTGAAGAAAAAAAATCATTTGATTTAATTAGTTGTGTTTAGTATCAGTATTGTTTTATTTTTATTCTTCTTCTTCATCTACATTCTAATTTTTCCTCTATATTCAGGCATAATAATGCTTCACCGTTTCTTTCATACGCGAATTTTTAAACTTCCGTATCAAAGGAATGGAGGAAGGCGAGGAGTCTGAACCAATTAGAAAAGTTAATAAAACTGGTATAGTTTCCATGGATGTTGAGCATCTGTCGGACCCTAAGTTGCCATCTGGAAACATAATTCCAAATGGCAGAATTGTTCCTTCTGATACTCAAAATAGTTATGATTCGGGTGCCCGAGATGTTTCTGGAATTAGTTCTGGTACCAAGATTATTTTAGAAAATAATTATTGTGCCCAGTCTATTTCAGGAAATAGTTCAAGTTCTCGGGGTATTTCGTGGAATAGTGTTGGTGATCGGATTACTTTGGAAGATGATTTTGGTACCCGGAATGTTGCTGGAAACAGCTCTGGCACCCGAATCGTTCCTAGAAAGCATAAAATGGCAACTAATTCGGCTCAAAAGAGCCCTCGCGTAAAAGTTTACCCAGTTGATTCAAATTTTGCTGGTCCGTGGGTTGTTTTTTTACGGCCCAAACAAGGTGGAAAACGTCTCGATGTTGTCCATATAACGAAAAATCTGGCCAGATGGTCTTCCGTATCCAGCATCACCAAGGTTAGACCGAACAAACTGCGAGTTGTCGTGTCTAACCTTAAGGCAGCCAACGAAATTGTTGCTAGCCAGCATTTCACTTTGGAGTATACGGCGTATATCCCGTCTCGAAACGTGGAGATTGAAGGAGCCATAACTGAAATGAGTCTTTCGGAAGAGTACGTTAAGAAAAATGGAGTCGGCGTATTTAAAAACCTTGGTTTGCCGTCTGTCAAAATATTGGATTGCCGACAGCTCACGACCTGCACCTTAATGAACAACGAAAAGAAGTAATCTCCGTCTGGCTCATTTCGAGTTACCTTCGAAGGTACTGCGCTCCCACAATACGTTTTGATTGACGGGATGCTAAGACTACCGGTACGACTCTTCGTGCCTCGCCCAATGAACTGCGAGAATTGCTGCAAAATGGATCACACTGCTGCTTATTGCTGCAATAAGCCGCGCTGCTCTCGTTGCGGGGAGAATCATGGGGAGACGACATGCTCAGCAGCAGAGCAGAAATGTATCTATTGTGGAGATGCTCCCCATGATATTTCCTCATGCGTGGCATTCCAGAGTCGTTGGGATAAAGAGAGGTGCTCTTTAGTAGAACGCTCCAAACGTTCATATGCCGCTATACAAAAGGGCGCTTCACCACCGACCCAACTCCAATCTGAAAATGTCTTCAGTGTTCTGTCAGTTGATGAAGGGGAGAAAGATACAGCAGTGAAGGGAGACAGATCGTCATAAAAGGGAACACAAGAAAGCGGACAAAGGTTACTTCCTCCAAAATAAGAAGAAAAGTGCCATCTGTGAAGCCCTCATCGAACGTAGGTAAAAAATCGATAATTACGGAGAAAGACAAAAAAAGTCCCTTCTGTTATCCGCAGGCCCAGTTCAGCGTTAAACGATCCTACAGTTGCGGGTTCATCAACAATCCCAAACCCGAATTTACCTTCATCTGAACTATCTTCACAATCAGGGATGTTCAAAACTTCAGACATTTTAAATAAATTTGTCTCAATCTTTAATGTCTCTGAATCCGTTAGAAGCATTGTTTCGGCTATGCTTCCAATAGAAAAGGCACTTTTAAAGCAAATGTTGCAAACTTGGCCCCTCCTTTCAGTGTTTGTCTCTCTCGATGGCTAATTTGGCACGAGAAGTCGGAGATATCACTGTCTTACAGTGGAACTGTCGTAGTCTTATTCCAAAATTGAATTCATTCAACTTTCTCCTTCGCAAAACAAATTGCGATATATTTGCATTGTCCGAAACTTGTCTTACTTCTGAATCTAGTTAATATCTCATTCCACGATTATAACATTGTTCGTTTAGATCGCAACGATGGATACGGAGGGGTGCTTTTGGGGATCAAAAAGTGCCTCTTTTTTTTATAGAATCCAACTTCCTTCATGTGGAGGGATTGAAGCTGTTGCATGTCATATTAACATAAGGGGAAAGGACATAGGTGTTGTCAGTTTGTACTGGCCTCAGAGAGTTGCAGTGGGTCGATGTCACCTAGAGGACCTTTGCTCAGTGATTCCTGAGCCAAGATTGATCCTGGGTGACTTCAATTCACATGGAACTGTCTGGGGGGAACAAATTGACGATAGTCGTTCTTCTTTTATTTATGACATTTTCGACAGTTTCAATTTAACGATTTTGAACACGGGTGAAAAAACACGGATACCTCAACCTCCTGCAAGACTTCACTATCATTTGATTGTCAGTGGAAGGTAATCCTTAATCCAAATGGTAGTGATCACTTGCCTATCGAAATTACAATCACGAATGGGGTCAGCACGTCAAATCCTTCGAACATACCATATGACCTAACAAGACACATCGACTGGAAAAAATATTCGGACGCTATTGTTTTAACCATCGGTTCTGCGGATAGTTTACCTCCGTTGGAGGAATATCACTTCCTTTCTCGAATGATTAGGGACAGTGCTGTACGCACGCAAACAAAACCCATCCCAAATTCAAATATTCATCAAAGGCCTCCCAACCCATGGTGGGATAGTCAATGTTCCAAACTTTATGCCGATGATCAAGGGGAAAAAACGCGCGTGCTGGCGTCATTTTGTGGGAGGATTGTCTCGGGAAACGTCTTTGAATACTTTATGGAAAATGGCACGAAGTATGCGTAATCGAAATTCAACAAATGAAAGTGAGAACATTCGCACCGATGGATATATAAATTTGCACGAAAAGTCTGTCCCGATTCCACACCTGTGAAAAACATTATACGGGAACTGCCAGGAGTTAGGTGTGATCTTGATCGCAACTTTTCGATGGTCGAATACTCACTTGCTCTCCTCTCTTGTAACAATTCAGCTCCGGGAGTTGATAAAATAAAATTAAACTTGTTGAATAACCTTCCGGATGCTGCCAAATTTCGCTTGTTGAATTTATTTAATCAATACTTGGAACATAACATTGTCCCGGAAGATTGGAGGCAAGTGAGAGTTGTTGCCATCCAAAAACCCGGAAAACCTGCGTCAGATTTCAACTCATACCGCCCAATAGCGATGTTGTCTTGCATTCGGAAATTGATGGAGAAAACGATTTTGTTTCGATTGGTTAAGTGGGTAGAAGCAAATGGTCTCCTTTCAGATACTCAATTTGGGTTTCGCCGGGGTAAAGGAACGAACGATTGTCTTGGTTTGTTGTCTTCAGACATATAAATGGCCTACACTCAGGCGAATTCTGATTATAATTTCCATAAGATGCGTCTTATGAACCGCTTTTAAGAGTGCAATATTAAGTTTCATAAGAGTCTTATGAAATTCTTTCAGTTTTCATAGGAACATCTGGTAAAAAATAGAAGAATTGGCCTTGCGAAAAAATATTTAACTTATTCATTTGTTCCATAAATTTTTTCAGTGTCTAACAAAGCACTCCCCATGAAGTTAATGTTTTGTTTAAGTGAAATGTGATTGTGATCTATTTAATAGTAAGTTTCAGATGTAGTTCTACTTGAAAATGTCAAATATATTGTCAACAAAAATGCATTTTTTTGTTTACTTTTCAGCCTAATGACCGGAAAAAGTTCAAAAGACCGAATGCGGCGAAAATCTCCGCTAGAATTAAGAGTTGATATAATGCTGATGGTGACATGATATTGTTTAATACAAATTAGCCAGAAAATAAAATGAAAACATAGAAAATCTTGATTTTATTGTGATACGTGAGATTTCCTATTTCCTCTTATGAAAAGCTACAACCTCTCATTGAAGAAGGTGTTCATTCGAAGAATTCATTCGCGTCATAAGACAATGTTATGAATTTCAATGATTTTTCTTAAGGCACCACTTCTTAAGAGAACCTCATGGCCTACATAAGAGTATTTTTCTGAGTGTATGTAAAACGTGAGCAAATGGCTTCAGTGTTTCTAGACATAAAGGGAGCTTTTGATGCAGTCTCAATAGAGATTTTGTCTGACAAATTGCACTCCCGAGGTCTACCCCCTCTATTGAACAACATCTTATACAGTTTGCTTTGTGAGAAACATTTGAACTTTGCTCACAGAGATATTGCAATAAGAAGGACCTCTTACATGGGTCTCCCGCAGGGTTCATGTTTGAGTCCACTTTTGTACAACTTTTACGTAAGTGACATCGACAGTTGTATCTCTGAAGGCTACACTCTAAGACAACTTGCAGATGATGGCGTAGTGTCCTTCACAGGAGTTTCTGAGTCACATCTGCACAGGCCTTTACAAGACACTTTAGACAGATTATCATCCTGGGCTTTTGGACTTGGTATAGAGTGCTCTCCAGAGAAAACGGAGATGGTGGTTTTCTCTAAAAAGCATAGACCAGCTCAACCTCAGCTCCAACTCCTAGGAAGAACAATCACTCAATCGAGGTGTTTCAAGTATCTTGGGGTTTGGTTTGATTCCAAGTGCACCTGACGAACTCACATTGAGTATCTGAAAGGAAAATGCCAGCAAAAAATTAATTTTCTTCGTTCAATTACCGGCACCTGGTGGGGAGCCCATCCAGAAGACCTTTTGAAACTCTATCGAACAACGATTCTTCCAGTGATGGAGTATGGCAGTTTCTGTTTCCAATCAGCTGCCAAAACACATCTTATTAAACTCGAACGTTTTCAATATCGATGTCTTCGAATAGCTTTGGGTTGTATGCCCTCGACGCATAATGTGAGTCACGAGGTTTTGGCGGGCGTACTGAAAGATCGGTTTTATTTATTATCTCTTCAGTTCCTCATCAGGTGCGAGGTCATGAACCCTTTGGTGATTTCTAATTTCGAACGGCTACTTGACCAAAATCTTCAAACAAGATATATGACTGTAAATAATGAATTCATGTCTATGCAGGTAAATCCTTCGTCGTATTCTGCTTTTCGTGTTTGTCACCCTGACTACGACCATTCCTCAGTCCAGTTTGATTTGTCCATGCAGCATGAAATCCGGGGGATACCAGAACAACACCGCCCTTTTATTGATCCTAGGATATTCGATGCAAAATATGGACACGTCAATGTTGATAAAATGTACTTTACTGATGGATCCCTAATAGATGAGTTCACCGGATTAGGAGTGTTCAACGAACTTTCCAGCACCTCTTTTAGCCTTCAGTCTCCGTGTTCAGTGTACATAGCAGAATTAGCGGCTATTTATATTAGCGGCAAGGTTAGTCTTACGCCATGGTTCAGAAAATTGGACTTGAGCCGAGATTTTATTAAAACATTTTCTCGTCTCATGTCCAACCACTGTGCTTTGGATGCGTTACTCTACAGAGTTAATCTGGCTAGCAGCAATTTATGTGTTTGTGAACAAGGTTACCACGACATCGAGCATATTGTTTGGTCATGTGAAGTCCATTCTGCTGCTAGAGCAAGCTTAGAATGTTTCCTACGGAACCGAGGAAAGCAGATCCACGTTCCATTAAGAGATGTGTTAGCTGCGATGGACTTTGACTATATGTCTGAAATTTATCTTTTTCTAAAAGCTATCGATCTTCGTCTATAAACCTTTTATTTATTCCTTTTTCTTAAAAACAATAATGTTAAGTAGATTAAGGAAGGCAGCTATTGTAAAAAAAAACTGATAAACTGATTTTGGCTCCTTAAAACTAAAAGGTCCCGAGCCGTTTCAAATAAATGAATTGTAAAAAAAAAATAACGGAAAACTGAAGTATTGTTACTGAACATTGTCTGGAATATATATATAAGAGTTACATAACGAGGTTTCTAAAACTATATATTTTGTAAAAGTCGGTTGAGAAACAAGAGAGACACAGCGATTTTTAACGAGGAGTCTGATTTGGGAGTTTTTTTTTAACTGAGCATTAACAGTCCATAAAAAGTAATGCTGGCAAATTAAAAATTTCATGAATTCATTGAAGGCTCCTGAAGATTTTATTTTCATTTTGATGAGCCTAAATAAAGATACAAGCCGCAAAACTTTGAATAGTGTCATATTGTCACTCAAGGGTGGATGAGGGTTAATCGACGAAACATAACATTGAAATGTTGCTAACAATATGATCGATTTTTAAGTACTTTTTATACTATATTTGAAAAAACATCTTTCATGCCTATTTTTCTTAGCGTTAATTTATTAATTTATTTTCTTACAGTGACTACATCCTAACTGATAAGATATTTTTATTTATCAGCCATTGTGGCAAACGGCGGCGGTAGGTGTGTTAATACA
>NC_073692.1:126746218-126813678 GCF_029784155.1 Uranotaenia lowii
CTGCTGCAACCACTATCAAATAAGGAGACGGAAAAGAACTAAATTGACGAGCTGCCGAAATGAAACTAATTCCTGGTCAATCGTGCCGGAACAGTTTGGAAACTCAATTAGCATCGTTCGGTCAGATTTATGAGTCAACTTTCCGTTTGCCATGCAAGTTGTACGAAACTTGTGTTGGGCTGGAACGATAAAGATGGCGCATATCTACAAGTTGCTTTCACTGATGGTGATTATATGGTGCTGGTATAGTGAGTGATTGAAAGCTTCAGTTTCTGTTTCTGACATCCGGTGGATCTTTTCTTATCGGGAACGATGGGTAATTTTAGTTCCTCTTCAACCATTGCTGCAATTTTATAATACATCAAATATAACAGTAACAGGTATTGTAATCACATAAATCAAAGTAAAAACACATTTGTCTATAACAGTCCAGAACAAACAAAATGAAAGCTATACCCTCAATGAACTTTTCAGTTTTAAATATTTTCCAATTTGAACTGCATTCACTGTTTGGTTAAAGTTCAATTTCAGAATAACAGTAAAACATCATTCTCAAAACTTCTCAAAGCTAACCGACAGCCAGGAATCTTCACTTCAAAGTGGATAATCGTTTTGGTTTATCATAGAAACGTAACATCCGATCCCAAATGTTGCGGATAGCCCCAGTCAAACTTTTCAAAATTAGTTTTTAAAGTTCACCCCACAGATCGAATTCCGCCTTGCGTTCTCGCGCTCTTGCACCTCTCTCTTTGAAGTGTGTCTTCCTTCAGCGTCGTTCTTCCTCAAGATGAATTTTTGCCAACACAGGAGGATCTCCCATCAGTCAGTCAGCAGGAGATGCTGCAGTAGAAAACTTTCCGGACTTTCGCTTCCTGCTGATGCTGCTAGTGTTTTCCCTTTTTTTCCTTCGCTTTTATTTCATCATCCTCATTCTCCACCGCCAAAATTTGTCGACGGTCTGCCACCTTTTCTCCCACTTAGCAAATAATATTTGCCGAGTTATAAGTTCTGATGAACTTTGGCAGAGATTGATTTGTGGAATTGATTCGATATTGTATAGTTAGGAATTCAACGGGAAAATTGCTGGAGGGTGAGGGTGGGTTTGTGGTCTGGAATTGGCCGATCAGTTGCCATTCAGAATGGGAATCCGGCTAGCTGGAAATTGAAACGGGAATGTTTTTATTTGCACCGCAGCTTGATTGATGGGTTGAGTGGACTTTTTTATGGGTCGTTTTGATTAATTGATGGCATTCCGAAAACTCTTACGGATAACAATTGGAAAACATTTAATTCTGATTTTGATTGAAGGAAGCAATGAACTTTTACATGGCATGACAAGTATATCACGATTTAGAAGATTTCTTTTTTTTCCAGAGGTCGGAAACCTACCGAGTCTGACTGAATTGTCATCAAAATACTCACTCTGATTGTATATAAGAATATTTTTATCCCAACATATTGACTAAGACACATGTAGGATCTCAGTTAAACTCAATGCCTCTTTGAAAAGATCTAAATTAATTTCAATAATGTTATGGCTAGCATCTTGATAATGATTAAACCATCAACCCACATAAATAGTAGGAGGAAGTGTTCCTAAATGCGCATATTGGGTAATATGCGCATATAGCCGATTGACGATATGGCTGGAGATTCAACATATCTAATCAGTGCATTCAGGGGAACACGATTTTGACACATGGCATGAAAAAATTTCATCTAATATATAAAGATGAGTTGGGCTATATATGTTTGTATATATATATATGCACCTTATAGAAATCCACACCGTTTAACCGATTAGCTTGAAATTTGGTACAGTGATGTAAACGGACATGAGAAAGGTCGAGGTAATAGTTTTGAGTCCCTCCCACCTAAGAAAAGGGACCCTCCCATACAACTTATGTTTTTATTCCCACGAACCAAAAGTCATGGCACCCATTTGTCAACCGATTTTCGTTTCCTTTGGCGGGATTGTTTTCACCATCACCATGGGCCAGGCATTAGAAACGACCATTCAAAGTTCACGTGTACTGGAAAGCAAATCAAAGCTTGCTGAGCATACACAATTTTAAAGGAGAAATTTTGGCAGGTGTTTTTCCTTCTACCAGGGCCGGATTAAGCCATCGGGGGGCCCGGGGCAATTTTTCTCGGGGGGGCCCCTATGATTCGATTTTTTTCTCAAATGCTCCCCTGAAAATACAAAACTTTTTAAATGTGTTAAAAACTGGAGATGAGTTAAGTATACTATCTTCAAATAGCCATGTTGTCTGTGAAGAAAATAGTTTCTGGTATCTTCAAATAAAAATTGTTAATCAATCACGTGCAAACATTGCGGAGGAGTTTAGAAATTTTTCAAAAATGGAAACTCTGATTTAAGCTGCAAAATGCAAAATTTAATTCTCATTTTTTTTTGTAAACCCTTATCATCAACTAAAATTTTCTAATTTTAAAAAATGACCGGATAGATATTTAAAATAATTTTCATATTATTATTGATCGTTTGATTTGTGCTTATTCGATAAATATTTACCTACTGTAATGACGATTAGGAAGTATCATAAAGATTTGAAACATGGAAAACAAAATTTAAAAAAAAAATAACGGTTGTTCCTCTGTCCGCGGTTTTCACATCAGCGGTAGAGTGTTTGACGGTATGCTATTTTGGCGGTTTACCATTTGGCAATAGGACCGAAAACACGGCATGACAATTGGCGGTTTGGTCGATTTGGCGGTTTACCATTTGGCAAATGGTCTTGTTTGGCGGTGTTATATTTTGCGGTATGAGTCTTTCCGCGGTTTGTCTTTTTGGCGATATGCAACATTTCGCGGTAAGATATTGGCTCAGAAATATATACTAAGGACAATTCCCGCGTAAGGACCATACTTCACCCTAGTTCGAACGCGCAGCGTTCCTCTTGGTTTTGATCTACGTTTCTGATTTCTGGCTTTGATCTACGTTTTTGAGACGGCCCCGTTTTTTCTAGGTTTACTGAAAACCTAGGAAGGCCCCGTGTTTCTAGGTTTACTCAAAGCTAGGGACAATCCTCGTAAAGACATCCTCGTAATTATGATCCATGTATCTTGGCCGGACTTTTGAACATTTGAAACAGACTGCGAAGTGACTCAGTTGCCAACTATCCATACCGCCAAATAGTCTAACTCGCAAATTGCGAGACCGCGTAATGTTACAAACCGCTGAAAGGCAAACCGCTAAAAGGGCCATATGCCAAATGAGAAACCGCCAAGTGTTACAAACCGCCAAAAAGGTTCATACGCGAAATGTCATACCGCCAAAACGAATACCGCGAAATGGTTTACCGGGAGCTGTGATACAATCATCAAATTGTTACTCTAAATGTGACGAAAGTTTCATTTGATGCCCTCAAAGCCAAAGGGATAAAATGATCGGTTGAAAAAATATTGAGAATAAAGATTAAGTGTTTAAAACACAGACAGTTATAATTGAAAAAAAAATCAGATAAGGAATCTGTGGTGATCCTCCATACTACCGTACTCTACAGAATCCAAATGAGTTTAGTACCGTAAACTGGGGGAACTTTGATCAGCGGGGTAACTTTGATCACCATGAAATTTTTGCAGATAATAATCATTAACTAAGTATAAAGTAAACATATCTGAAAACTGTTTTCTTTGTTTGAAAGTTTATAAATTGAGTTACAAATAAGCAAAATTTGGTTTTTATTAGGAGATTTTTTAAATTACTTAAAATTTAATTTAAAAATATCTGGTTTTTTGAAGGCTCACATACAAACATCTCTCCTGATCAAATTAAAGCATTTAGGAGCAAATGGGTTGTTTAATGTGAAAGTTCAACTTTTTTCTTAGTTTAGGTTTAGTTTAAGTGTTATTTTTATCGTCATTTGATGATAATTTTTGGACATTGAAAAAAAACGGAAATTTTACATGAAAAAGCCCGTATAGAAAAAAATGGAGTCAACCCCTATCAAATGGTTTAGTTTAAAGAAAAAAGAACATGGGAACAGTGCGAGGACTTAGGGAATTGCATGAAGGTAAAATTTCATATGTTTTTGAGGCCAAAAAATATTGAGAAATTTTTATAATTTTTGCCCCTAAATGTGTGCAGCAACATTGTCCATTTTTTGAGAATATTTTTTTTAAAGGAAATGTGAAAAATTCAACTGAGTCCAAACAAAAAAACAGTAATCGATGTTTTGAGCCTTCTATGCTAAATGGCATCAAAACAATAAATTTCGAGATGTAGATATGTACATAAAAACCATAGTGATCAAAGTTACCCCAAAACTCGAAATTTGGTTTTGTAACAAACATTTAATTTTAACCATTAATTTCGTTTGAATTTACTGCAATCAATGATCAAGCTTAATACTCCTCACCTCAGTAAGTGTTTTAAAGCTTTTAGGTGTTACGAAAAAGCATCCCTTTCCAAAATATTCAAAAATAAATGAAAAAAGTGATCAAAGTTCCCCCAGTTTACGGTACTTCAAACAAAGATTCTGAATTTTCAAAATTCAGAAAAATTATGAAACTAAACTTCAGTAACTGAAGAAACAACACAAGACTAGAAAATCCTAATGAATTGAATCTGGAAAAAGATAAGATTTAGATCATAGAAATATTCATATTAAGAAAATCACTGAATGATACTAAATAGCAACTCAACTATCAGATCGTTTTTATGATGATTTGTGAATGTTCATTTGGAAAATGATATGCTGAATTCAGGATATTCACTTTAGTAGATGATAAAATTTTGGGTCAATCAGTTGAAAATGTTCTGCTATTTTAGTGCAGTAAACCAATAGTTGGAAACTTAACGTAACAACAAACATTATTGTTGTGCAAGTCGTTTGAATGTAATTAAAATGAGGAGATGTTTTTCTTTATTTTGCCTGTTCTGTACAGAATATCGTAACTGTTATGTTTCGATATAAAATGAAAGTTTGAGGTGTTTTGCCTCATATTCTTCTTATTTTTTTTAAATTCGGTTTTGTCCAGAAGATTTTGATTTTCTCAGCTCGCAAAATGTGGGAGAGCTCCTTCACTTCTTACTCTAGAGGGCCCATTATCTTTTTCAAGACAAAAACTAATCTATATATTATTTCATGGGGCCCTTTAGTTTTCATACTTCAAGTTTTCATTCCGATTTTCTAGTTTTGATTTCTTTTCATGGATTTGTAGTAGTATGATGGAAGTAATTTTAAAAATTTTTTTCCCTCGGGGGGCCCCCCTTATCCGGGGGGCCCGGGGCAATTGCCCCTTTTGCCCCCCCTTTAATCCGGCCTTGCCTTCTACTGTTCAAAGCACGTGGTACCGGTGCGAGGCATTTGATTGCAATGATGAGCCTTCATTTAGGTTAAAAAAAAAACTACTCGCCTGTTAGGAATATATTGAGAACAGTAGTTGAGAATCTACTAGAATATGCAGTGTGTAAAGTATGTATACATTGATTTATGTGCATTATGAATTGACTTCTTCAGTTGAATAACTATTTGGACTGAAAACTAATGTTTCAGCTTTTAGGAACCATCCATTTTCATATTTTTGGAACTCCTCATAAGGAAACAATTAATAAAACTGAGGGTTGTAGGTTCAAGGCTGCAATTTCAACACTTTGATTGCCGTGTAGGAATTTAATTTACAATAGGAATTAGACAATTAAACGTTCATTTTATGCAAAAAATTAAAACGAAATCCAACGCACGAGACTTTTAGTAATTTAATCTGAAGTTTTTAGTTTTGTACAATTCAATTTCATTTGTAAATTTTAAAATTTTAAGTTATAATTGATCATCGATGTGTTCAATTCTACCATCCAATTATAAAAAATTTTAAAAAGCACATTGAAAACATGCAGAGGAAGTCTTTTATAAGGTTTCAGCGGAAATCTATTTAGAAATGTCTAAGTACAAAATAAAACTTAAATGTGAATTCCATTCTTCGGGGAGATCTTGAAAAGAGGTCGTTAAAATTTGTTTACAAGCTTAATACATGGAATTTTCACTAGATAACCCATGGAAAAGATAAAAAAAATGATATCATTCGATAAAAAAATGGCAATTCAATTTAAGCTTCCAGAAAAATTGTGGGTGTTGCCAGAATTGCCGTATCGGGACCGGACAAATCCCTCCAATATTATCGAAAAACTTGGCCAAATCCAGCATTTGATTTCAAAATGTTCAAACCGATATCCTGGCAATATCCGGGCAAACTTGGTCAAAACCGCGGAATTATTCAGTAAAAATAACGAAAAATATACTTGCAATATTTTTTTTCAACAAACCGCAGCAGAATTTAAATTGTATATCAAGCTTCCAAAAACGAGTCATGATAATTTCTAAAACTTGCCATTTATAACTTCTTTTTGAACGTAAAAATGAAAAATTATTGTAATTAAATCTCAGTTTATGCTACGTTTTAAAAATGATGTGATTAAATCCGGGCGAAATCCGGGCTTTTTGCATCAAAATCCGGGAAACCGGGCCGGACCAGACTTACCTCAAATTTTAAGTCAAATGTTCTTGCAAATCCGGATATATCCGGGCAACCTGGCAACCTTACATTGAAATGTTTTTCGTGATAGAATGGATAAGCATTCAAAGGAAATTAGTTCAAATTTCTATTAGCAAACCTAAATACTATTAGTTATTCAATAATATGAAAACGATAAACTTCGCTTATAATCCTAATTAAAACTTTAAGAAAACTAACAAAACTTACAAACATGGTCCAATTTGTTATGATGATGAACAAAAAGCTTTCAAAATTTAAAAAAGTCAAACGACTCATTTCGATTTATATTTTATGTGAACCCGAGCAAGGCCGGGTGAAATCAGCTAGTTGTTTTATAAAGTCAAAAAAAAATTAAAAATTCAAACAAGTCAGTTGTGTTGAAATATTTTGAACTTTAATTATCGTGCGTACAGAATCTGTAAACAAAAATGTTAATGGTATACCTGACTATGTTTCATGCAAAAGAACTAGTGATAACTAAAATTTCGACAAAATTTCATTCATGACGTATGCCTCACATCCGTTTCAATTAAATAATATCAAAATATTTCAAGTTTAAATGAAATAAAGCTAAAAACATACATATGCGCATTTAGTCCGCCGGTTTCGGACATCGGCTATTTTGACTACTTTTACTATCAAATTAATTTCGCGAAAGTTATAAGAGATTTTAACAGAAAAATTGCTCTAACGTATATAAAACAAATGTCCGCTCATGTGCATATAGTTTTTAGACTCCTATCTATTGAAATATGGGAGAAAATGGGTGCTTTCCTTAATATGCGCAGATAGCCCACCTCTCCCCTATTGTCTGAATGGATAATTTTGGAAGGTCAAAGCACTTTGAAAGCCACTACAATTTTAGTCAGTATTTTTCAATCAAACATGTAGGCTCATTATTGCATCCAAATATCTCGTACCGGTACCACGTGTTTTAAACAGTTGAAGGAAAAAAAACATCCGCCAAAATTCAATTTTTAGCAAGCTTTGCTTTACTATCCAGTACACCCCACCAAAGAAAACAAAAATTGCTTAGCAAAATTTGGTTCGTGGGAATAAAAACAAAATTTGTATGGGAGCCTCCACTCCTTTAAGTCGGAGCAGTTAATAGGTATCCAATTTTAGTGGGAAGGTCAAGCAAAGGAGTCATGCATATAAACAAATAGTACATGTTTCTGTCAAAATGTCTTGAATTTGCAATCGATTGAGAAGAAAACACTCTCACATACATTTTAATAAAATGCCAATCAACCACTTGATTCGAATTTCAAGTTGAAGGCCTTGAAAATGTGGCGATTTTAAAAACTGTTGAAAGTTTCCCTCAATATTGTCGAAAAACTATAACAGATTCAAATTTCTAAACTCATTTGATGGGCTTGTGATATAGGTCAGTTGGCAAGTCTGTTGCCTTCTGAGCAGATGTCCGCGAGTTCAAGCCCAAGAGTAAACATCGAACACGGTTGTACCGGATAAGTTTTTCAATAACGATCCGCCAACTGTAACGTTGATAAAGTCGCGAATGCCATTATGATGGTAAAACGACTATAATCGAAACAAAAAAAAAAATAAACTCATTTGGCGTATTAATAATATGAGGCGAAACGAAGTACGTTCGGGATTAGCTAGTATGTAATAAACTGAATCAATAAATATTGCTTTTCAAATAAACGAATTGTAAAAAAAAATTTGCTGGAGGAGGTAAAATTAGAAAAGCACGGATGTTAGAAACAGAAATTTCAAAATGGGTATTAATTTTCATTGTTAAATAAACATGTACACGACTAGCAATTCTCATTTGAAATTTTATTTTCAGTATTTATTTATCATAAGCGAAAACTATATCAGCTTATGTTAAATATTATAGATTTTTGCTTTTAACTATGACCATGAGAAGTAAACATAAGTTTTCTAACGAAATGTAGTAGTGTTTAGACTGAGGAGCGCAGGTTTTAACCCTCATCCATCCCTAAGATTTTTATCCATTACAGTCCCTGAAGTGTCAATTTAACACTCCTGACTTAAGCCATCATATCTCTCTTGTTTCTCAATTATACACCTATAACACAACAGATTACCGTTATTCACTTAGTTTTCAAGAAAGCTGAAGTAAGAAGCTATACGTTGCACGTAAGGAAATTTTTTTTGAATTTTTTATTAAGATCATGACCACAAAAATATGTTAAAAAGGGGTGTAAAATCCGTACTTCTCAATCAATGAATCGTCAAAATTGTTTAAGTCACACCAGATTATTTTTAGAAAGACGATTGGAAAATTGACGTAAGTTGGCAGTGGAAGGTGGAAAATAATTGATAATAAGCATATGCTCAAGCTCGAGAATGAAACTGTTTTTTACAAACTGTACCAAATACCGTAATCCGGGGTAATATTGATCACTTTTTTTTCAATTTTTTTCGATTATTTTTTCTGTTAAGGGGAATGTGACATGTTTAAAATTTTTGAAATCAGTACTGGACTCGAATGAACGTCGTGAATCATGGTTGCAGAAATTTATAAAACCACTTTGAATTTGATTGAAAAATCTATTTCGACTCTGTTTTGAATTTGATGCGTTGGGGTTAAATTGATCAGTCTCTATCTTGACGGTTTTAACGAGTTTTCTCGATCATGAAGGATACAAAACACTTTCATGATATTAACAAACGATAGTATATCAATTTTATCTTGCTTTTAAACGTTTTCTTTTTAAAACATTTTTAATTGGAAAAAGTACTATTGTGTTGCATACATTTAGGGGCAAATTTAAACAATTGCTTAATAGTTTGAGCTCAAAAACACAAATTAAATTTTACCTTCACACATTCCTAAAGGCCCCTCTCACTATTTCCATATTCATTTTTTTTTTTCAAAGTTAACCATTTTAAAGGGTTTTTATCGATTTGTCCAATACAGGCTTACTCTTGGAAAATGTCCTTAATTTTTAATTATCAAAAAATTATCACTAAAAGACTATAAAAATAGCACTTCAACTAGGGTAACGGGCTTATTTTGGACCGGATACATATGTTGGACAACCTTTCGGCTTTTTTGCTATTTTTCTCTCATAATTCATGATTATCATTAAAATTTTGAACAAATATAATAAAAGCTTCTAATTATGATTCTAATAATATCTAACATTCCATTGAAATAAGCTGATGAGGGATAGAAAATTGAAAATAAAGTTTTGATTTTCCACAGTTAGGCCAAATCAAGCCCATTTCAGGAGGACGTGCCATTTTTGGAGTCAACTTCCAAGAAGCTTTCTGCCTAGCTGTGATGAATTTAACAACTACAAACATGCTCACAGCTATGATAAAACACTTGAACACTAGTTTGCAAGCTTGATGAACAAAAAAACTTGTTTTAATCGCAATTTGACTCATGTCTAAAATAGGTCCTACTTAATTCCTGTTAAATGTTCATGAACGTAATAAAACGTTGCACAGTGATATGAAAAGAATTATGCGCACTATTTCAATCTCCTATTATAAAAAAAATTGGAATTTTGGCATTATTGTATTTAATCAACTCGCTAACGTCCAAACCCGCCTTTAGACGGGATTCACTTCTATTGGCATAAAGCCAAGCCAATCATTGTTTTAACTTACTTTTTGTGCGCAATGCATTAAACCACGTCAATCTTACAACCAAAATTAATGGCAACTGTTTTATAAGCATTTTTCAAAAGCTACAGCTTAAAGAAGCTTAAAAACATGAAAAAACAGGACATGCACCAAGTTTTTATTAAGTCATTATTTTTTATGATTCATTAAAATTTATTGACAGTTTGGTCTAAAAGTTACAATCAGTTAAAAGTAGAATCATTTCAATAAATGATATGTTCAACTTAAACCTTGAGATTAATTTGGTTCAAAACTCAGTATTTTTTTTTTAAATTACTAAAAATTACTAGCGAAAAAGTTCTAAAAATTTAGTTTTTCAGCCCCTGTAGTTATGCAATAATAAAACTGTTAAAGAATTTTTTCCAACGATAATTTTTTCGAAGAGAAAAGTTATTTCAAAGATAAAAATGAACTTTGCAAATTTTTTAGCGAAACAAAATTTGGCTTTAAGATGGTTAAAAAGAACGCATAATTCTCGCACCTTTTTATCTTTTTTGAATCTATATCTATTCTACAGAACTGAAGCCAAACTAAATCCACTGAGGTTTTTCAAGAAAAAAAATGCATCGATTGATGTCTTAACTTCCCAAGTCACACAGATTATATCATTGGATCACTTGAAGGAGAACTTCGTTCTAAAAATTGGTCCTGATAAATAAACTGGCCAGTATTCAACACTGCAGAACAAATTTCGTCGCAGATTGCAATGTGCTGTCGGATTTTTCAAAACATTTGAAACACACTTTATAACGATGAGTTTTCCTGTTTTTACTCTATTCTTATCAAACAAACATGTGTACCAAAACAGAGGCTGGTGAAAAATTGAAGAAAGTTAGTTCAGGAAGGAATTAACGTGAACAAACAAAACTTGACTAACTACAATGAAAAGAAAGGAAAAGGTTAAATGAATTATTCGCATAATTGCTTACAATTGCTGCAAAAATTTAGAAAAAAACTTTTTTAGTTTACGGGTGGTCCAAAATAGATCCAGAGGGTGGTCCAAAATAGAAACCTGGTGGTCCAAAATACCGACCAGAGTAATGATCGAAGAAACGAGTTTTTATTCTTAAATCTTGTTACATCGCAACAAACGACGATATGTTTCGATAGAAAAAACCTTGATCTTCTTAATGAACGGATAAAGCAGTCGAAAATTGTTACATATACTTTTTTATTTCAGAAAATAGCATAGCTACTTCCCAAAGCGGTTTAAAAAAGGTCCGTTACCCTATACAAATACAAAGAAAAAAAGCAGTTCTTTCACATTCAAAAACTCCTTTGCTTTTAAATGCGTTTTGGTATCATCAGGAGAGCTGTTTGTTAGTAAGCCTTGAAAAAATAGATATTTTAAGATTTTAAAATACATTTTTACTCACAGAAAAAAATTTCAATTTCAAACCAAATTTTGTCTATTTGATACTCAAGTCATAGGCTTTCAAACGTAGAAAACAAGTTTCTAAAAATTCAAACTATAGACCGAGTTATTGATGATAATGCGCATAAGTTTATTGTTGGTTAAAGTTACCTCGGTGATCAAAGTTACCCCGTTTTACGGTAGTTCAAATGTTAAAAATATCTCACATTTCTGTCAAATTCAGCTCTTCAGCTTTAGATGATGAATTTGTGATAACGTTAGTAAAAAAAACTTCCGTCATTTTAATTGCAAATAAGTGCGCTTTTTTTCGCTTTGTTCTGCTTTTTTCAATCCCTGTAACCATTTTATATTGCCCACGCGTAGATTAGAGAAAATGATAATACTGGAGCAAAACTCTTAGAGAAAATATAATCAAAAAAATATTTTTTTCATTTACTGCGAATGCTGAAAGTCCCATTCATCTGCGATCAACTTGAAAGAAAATTTTACTTCGTTTTACATTTAACCGCTTTTAATACGATCGTTGGTAACACTTTTAACACTTTCTGAATAACCTCATGATAAGTGTACCATAGAATATTTTGTAAAAATGTGTCAACACATTAAGCAGTTTGAAGAAATTGGCCTAATTATGCATTATTTTTTTTAATCATTCATCTAACTTACAAAAATTTAGCATTTTTTAGTGTTTCCAATCAACACCTGTCAAAAAAATTAAATTTAGCAAATTTGCTTCAAATAAATTTTTTAAGATTTTTCTTGACCATTTTTTATGTTATTAAAATTTATATTAGCTTATACGCAATAAATCATGAAAAATTTTAGTTTTTCAAGCTCCAAATAGCAAAAAAAAATTATGAGTTAACATAAATTAATATGCAATCATCGCATACAATCTTTGTCATAATTTGAGTACGTGTAGATTGCTTCTAATCTTATTTTTGCTTTCGACTGTGAAATTTTTTTTAGTGGGTTTATTTTTATCGGCTTTTTCAGTCTTCTGGGCAGTGTAAACGAATATTGATTTTACTTCCGAAGTTTTGGTGACTAATTTCACCTTTATCAAGGTTTCCATAAAGGTTTTTAAGTTGTTTAGTGTGTGATACAATTGTTGGATTCGGTATTACAATTCAGTGTACTTAAAAAAGATGTTTTCTTGTCTGAATTGGGTTTTTTCAAATGGGTGAAACTGACATTTTGGGTAAAGAAGCTGTGCTGTCAAAACTGAATGAAATATCCGAAGTTAGATATTGCAGTTTCAAGTCCTGCCGGTGAGCCGTTGTTTTTTTTTCGGAAATTCATGATATTTACGGCTTATGTTCTTTCGTTGTTTGATACCTCATGTTTCTCTAACTCTTTGCATCACCTACGAAAATGTAATTAATTTCAGGTACAACGATGTACCAAGCGATTTCATAACAACAGTATTGAAGATAAACAAAAAAGTGCACTAATGAACTTTTTTTTTCTGTAGCTCATTTTCGTTATTTTCTGGTTTTTTGAAACAACGGTGAGGCTCGAGTAACCGAAACTTGGATTTCCAGGTTCAAATATGTGGATTTATTCAATTTATTTTGAAGCATCTTCGGATCACTTAAAGAACTTTAACAAACGATAAATTTCCATTTAATTTTAATATTTTGACGTGTTTTGAGATAGTTAACATCTTCGATTTATGTCAATAAGCAGTTCTGTTTCCTTTCTGAACGATTGAAAGAAAATCACGAATATTGACGCTCTCTGGAGCCACGACTATAAATGTAACTGCTCAAATCACAACTTCTTAAGATTCACATGAGACAGTTTTTGTTGAATTGCTTAACGTCCAGTGGTTGATTAGGGGAACGCAAATGGAAAAATGTAACATTCTCTGACAGCTTAAATTACTCTCTGGAGCCACGATTTTCGCACTTTATCGATTGATTTTTCACGTTATTCATTACAGGGCCCTTGCGTTGGAAGTGGATTGTTGAAAACGACTTTCACCACTCTTTAATTATTTTATGTTAACGAGTTTTGATCACCACTGATTCTTATTGACGTTTCGGCCTACTACTTTCAGCTATCCTCAGAAAACTGTATTAAAAAACGTATTAAAAATGTTATATGTAAATTCATTCAGTTAGCAAACAACGCAAGAATCGAAACTAAACAATATTTACGGAATGCAAGAGACATTACATCTCTCAATAAGTGGCATTATGGCGGATTTCCTTTCTTCGGCTGACCCAGTCTTAGAAATTCTTCATCTGCAAGATTCCGCTGCGTCCCATGAGCCACAAATGTTTCGCACTTAATTTTTCGAAGTTAGGAACCATCTGGAAGCATTCGAAGCTAAGCCATCGTTAGTAATTTCACTGCATTTGAATTCAATGCAAGACCTTTTATTTCTCTCAAATTTTCGTTCAGCATTCCAATCAATCACACAGATCGATAATCTGCAATGCTAATGTGAAAAATGAGAATCTCCATGAAATAAGAGGATTTGAATTTACCAACATTCGTCGAATCTGACGATGCACTTTTTGTTGACAAAATTCAATTAGTGAAAAAAAATTAAGAAATTTTTTGATGAAACACTTGACTATTTTAGTAAGAACTTTCCCCTTGGGGAGGTGCTGATGTGCATGTTCTTGCTGTAGTCTATGATGAAGCATGCTGAGAGTAACCAATGTTGATCAAATTTGGTGTAATCGATGCAGTATCTTAAAATGTGTGCCTGACAATCAATCGATGATTTCAAAGTGTTCGTATTATCTATTTACAAAAAAAAAAACTTTTATGCACACAAACAAACAGATGATTCTTACAACTTCTTTTGTGATCAATATCGCCATCAATATCAACACAGGTCATAAACAGCTGTTCGCACCATTATGACAGTTTCCGGTACACATTTTATTGCCTTGACAGCACAAATCATCGAGTCAAAAAGGGGGAACAAAATTTATTAAACATCTCTCTATGACAAATGTGACGTGTGCCTACATTTAGCCATACATGCATATTTATCACTAACAACTTCCTGGCTAAAGGTTCCCACTATTGAATCCCAATCGTGGCAATTTATTACGCGAATGTCATTTTGAAGAGAAGGAAAATAAAAGTGATCCCCAGACCCCATCGTCTGTCGCTCGTAGGGTAAAGTTAAAGAAGCCAACCAACTCGAGAAAGCATAAATCATCGCCGCTTCCTTGCGGGGTTACAACTTGAGGGATGATAGAATTGCCTGATGCTCTACCCCGCCTCGGTATCAGGACATTCTAATTTGGCGCAATAATTTGATTTCGAATCGAGCCAAACGCTGATGACAGGCCATGTGCGTCGCCGCACTTTCGTCCGGCTATTTCTCTACAGATCTCAATATTCCCAAGAAAGGTTCCTGGGAAGGGAAGTCGATTGGATTGGGAAATTTATGAGATTTTTCTTTCTGGCCTTTCCAATGGACCAAATGTGGGTGGGTGACTTGTCGGTGAGATCATTCCAATGTCTTATGTGTGCGGCATCGCTTCATTATTGTGCGGGTCAGACATCGAAAATTGGGTGTTTGGCAAGAGACTCGTTGACGTGACCGAAATTTATGTTGCATCCTGAAGAAAACTCGTTATACGAATTTTCTTCGGACAGCTGTAGATAGATAAGGAGAGTGGGAGAAAAAAACACATTTTCACATATTTCTGACATTTTTCGTTTGCATCAACACCAAAGGAAAGAACAAGCATCCGATGTTTGTGATGTGTTTGTTGCTGCCGAAGGTTTTGGAGCAGCTGGGGCCTGCCCTACAAGATGATGGATGGCAATTTTATCCGAGATGCTCCGGCATTTTGAACTGGAACGTTGCTCCCACAACTCGGGGCCCTGTTACGGATTCTTGGAACATTCTCAATTGAAACCATCTGTGCGAAGGGATTCAATCATATGAATATTCGAACACATCATATAAGTTGGCTAATATCAACGTACCGACCGAATTCTCTTGAGGGCAAACCGAATAGCTAACAAGGGGGAAATTTTCATTTTGTGGCATTTTGAAACCAGAAGTGAAATGCACATTTTCTATAAACATTCGTTAAATTTAAAAAAATTCTAGGCTACTGTTTATACTTATGATGATGATGATGATGATTGATTATTCCGTGCTTTGCTTAAGTTAACCTCCATTTTGCAACCGAAAAATAGCTTTTGTGTCCATGTCGTGGTTCAAAAGATAAAGCCTTTTCCTCCGTTGTGTCACATTAAGCAATTTTTCAGCTTTTTCAAATGTTCTCTATATTATCGAAGAATTCTGCTCTGTTTAAGGACGGAATTAAAAGAAATTCTGTTCATATTTTTCATAAGAATTGAAAAAAAAACTTTCTTGTTTTCAATTTTATTGCGTTTACTTTTGTTGAGTCACATCACACGATTTTTTTTTGCAACAAGATTTTCATCCTGATATGACGCGACCAAAAAGGTAGCCCTGGTTTTTCATCAATAACTTATTTTAAAAATTTATAAATATTTTATGCATGTGAGTTTTGAGTGAGTGAGATATTTCGACACTTCTAGTACATTTTGTAAACTTTTCCAGGCTAGAATGTTTTCAAGATCTTTGGCTGCCAATTTTTTTCACAAAACTAATTCTATTTCAGTCGTTTGTTAAAGAAAGCCAAAAACATTTTTTATCACAACATGCGAAATAGGAACAAACATTGTAAAAAAAACTTGATGGCCGCAGAGCTTGAAATTCATTTTACACTTGCTCATCCGGTGTTCTGTGCTACACCTTTTATAATTGATGGAAATTTAACAAAAGAGATTTCCAAGTAACACAGATCAAGCCTATTGGCTTTTGGAGTTTAAATATTGTTTTATGAAGACTTTTCGATGGTATCCAATTTTTAAAACGGTTTTATTGTAACATAGGAAATGCTTCATTTATCGTGTGTTTTAAAAGAGCCCTGAAAGTGTTGCTAAAACTTGAATAAAGCACTATCTTAAGAATGTTGTAATAATGTTGCAAAAGTATTGCTAAAGATTTAATAAAGCACATACTTTTCCGTTCTTATTAGAGCTTTGGTACCAGTTTTTGTAATAGATGGCTAAATTAGTGCGGTGAATACATATCCATTATTGTTCTTATTTTGATATGGAAATCTGGCATCCCTTCACGCGTCGTCACGCGCGCCCCCAGCAGCCAGTTCAGGACATGACGCGCATCGAGACAGGCGTCAATCGGCAGGAGAACAACTTATTGCGGGATTTTACAGGACATTTCCCACCGGAAATAGAACCCGGAAACTTTACATTGGCGATCCTGCCAGGTTTTTAATAGTGAAGTGTATTGTGAATAGTTTTACTAGTGATGATATGAGAAAACTTCTCGATGACTCTGAAAAGAAATCAACAAAAATGGCGGTCGTTTATGGCAGCAGGTACTTATTTAATTTTTCTCTGTAAAAAAGGTGAGTGGATAGCAGATTTCCAGTAGATAGTATATTAAAAAGGAAATGCCAGCTCTGAGGCGGAAACGCCAGCGTCCCGGCAGAAATGCCAGCTCCCAGGCGGAAACGCCAGCATCCCGGCAGATATGCCAGCTCCCAGGCGGAAACGCCAGCGTCCCGGCAGAAAAGCCAGCTCCCAGGCGGAAACGCCAGCATCCCTGCAGATATGCCAGCTCCCAGGCGGAAACGCCAGCATCAAGGCAGAAATGCCAGTTCCCAGGCGGAAACGCCAGCATCCCGGCAGAAAAGCCAGCTCCCAGGCGGAAACGCCAGCATCCCGGCAAATATGCCAGCTCCCAGGCGGAAACGCCAGCAACAAGGCAGAAAAGCCAGCTCCCAGGCGGAAACGCCAGCAACAAGGCAGGAATGCCAGCTCCCAGGCGGAAACGCCAGCATCCCGGCGGATATGCCAGCTTCCAGGCGGATACGCCAGCATCCAGGCAGAAATGCCAGCTGCCAGGCGGAAACGCCAGCGTCCCGACAGAAATGCCAGCTCCCAGGCGGAAACGCCAGAATCCAGGCAGAAATGCCAGGTCTGTGGCGGAAATTCTAGCGCCAGGCAGAAAAGTCAGCGTCTACGCGGAAAAGCCAGTGTCGCCGGGGTCTTGGTAGAAATACCAGCGTTCACCAGCTCAGGTGAATCACGCTAGTTTTGAGGTGAGGCATATCAGCTTAGAGGTGATGAACACCAGCACATAAGGCAATAAGTGCTAACTAGGCAGGAAATGCCAGATTTTAGGCTGAAACTTTAGCCAGCTCTAGATTTGAGGCAAGCCAGGTTAGTAGACAGCTTAAAATGGCAAGTGCAGTTCTGATAAGGGATACGAGCCCCCTATAGAGAAATTTGAGTGAGACATTGACCACTAGCTCTATTAGAGTCGTGGCCAGCCGACTAGGCTAGGTCATGATTAAAAAAAATGAAATTTGTGTTCCGCGATGATCGACAGCGAATGATCATTTTCACTTGGAACGGCAGTGTTAGATATTTCCAATAATAATGTTCAAGCCTCAAGCCTAGATTTATGTTAACAATACCACACGCCTATAGTTAGCTGTCGGTAGCACACTTTGAGTTTTCAAAAAAATAGTGGGACGACCCGTTACCCAAATGCAATGTGGTTAATGTAGGTGTTTTGTATAGAAGTAATCCACCTCTCGAGAAAATTTAACAAAGATATTCAAATTGGACTAGAATTTGTGTTCCATTTCTTCCCGACCCTAGACACTTTGTTTCAAACCGAAACTTTTGCAACGTTGTAAGCTTACAGTGGCAGACTCACCTTTTACAAAAGATACTATTTATAATGCACTGATGACTAATGTGAACGTTTCTTCGAAATAAGTATGAGTTACAAACTTCATCAAATTCAAAAATGAATGTGCATCTTGAAAACATGCACTTTACCTTCAGCAGTTCTGAAAACACGAAAATAAGCTATAAATATTTGCTGTGCTAGTAGCGCTTAGCAATGATCAATAAAATTCATTTTAATGCAAAACGACACCGCAATAGGCTTCACAGCAGTATTCTGTATGTGATCAGAATATGAACTTAAGTTGAATCGAGAATCAGATAATTTAGAAACTTTGAAAGTGTTTCTAAATTATCTGATTCTTATGTTTTATGATTTCAATGCTTTCAAATGAGTATTGAGAGTAGATTTCAAAATTGTGTTGACTGGTGACAAATTAAAAAAAAACAAATTTTAGTTTTCCCAGAAAACTAAATAGTACATCCGATATACGTCATAAGGAACCGATTGAAGTGCAATAATCATTTCTTGTCTGTTAGTACTATTTTCTTGGACTTGAAGGGAAAAGGCTTCAAAGATATCACGCTTGATTCGGGACGCGCGAATCATTGTTGATTTGTCGACACCTACATGCATATTATATTAAGTTTGAACGTCTTCACGAAAGTTTGGATGAATTTACATGATTTAGAAACTCCGAATAAAAATAGCTAATAGATTCAATATCATGAGTACCATTTGAAGACAAGCATTGGATATCATTTTTAAAATGTACTTATAGCTGGTAAAATATCGCTAGAATTTAAATTTAACGCTTACATATCTATCGTTTCTTAAAATTTCATATATACATTATAGATTGTGGGGAACTAACTAATTTAAACAGACATCGCTAAAAGTTAGACATTGTTTTAATTTTTAAGTAGATTGGTGGTTTAGTATTGATAAGACAAACTTTGTTTTTAAGCACTAATATTGAATTGCCACAA
The DNA here is from genome assembly GCF_029784155.1 of Uranotaenia lowii. Classification (NCBI taxonomy): domain Eukaryota; kingdom Metazoa; phylum Arthropoda; class Insecta; order Diptera; family Culicidae; genus Uranotaenia; species Uranotaenia lowii. Next base: position 126,765,459 of record NC_073692.1, read on the forward strand.
CAGAATTGAACATCGTTATTGGACGCGTTCTAAGTACTTGGTCGGAGAGAAGGGTACATTTTCTTAGCAGAAACATCCTGCAGATTAAGTCCATGAATTGCGGAACCAAAGAGGTGTTAGTTCATGCAGTACAGCTCGACTCTGTTCTCCCTGCTACCGGCTTAACGAATTGATAGGACATTCAGTTGCGCTGAACCGTCGTGTTAATGAACAAACGGTGGTGGTGTTTTCGGCGAATAATTGGATTCATTCCTGCGCACATTTTGATAGCTCAGCCACTGGAGTTTGAAATGAAACCTTCGCAATAGCCGGATCATTTCGGGAGGCAACATAAGTTCTGTGTCAAAGATTACACAGCCAGCAGGAACTCGGAAACGTCCCAATGCTCGAGTTGGAGCCGATATAAGCGGATATTCCTCAGATTCTTGTATATGCTGGATGCTGCTGGACGGATAAACAAAACTGATTCGAAAATGAAAATAATTGACATGTGTGTGTTTACATTTGGTACACGGTCGGGGAAAATACCCGTATATGGGTTATGAAGGTTTTGAAATATTTCCCATGCCCAAGGATATAATACACTGAGAGAAAACATAATGTACATTTTTATTATTTATCAATCCTAGCCAACAGAAATAATTCCGCAAAAAATAAATATTTTGGTAATGTATGGGAAAAGTGTTGACAAATTCTTACTCACGTTAAGTTGGAGTTAAAATTGGTGTAATATTATATCCAGCTGTGTTTTGAATGCAAAAATACGAAATAGCCTGCATTATCGAAAACGGTGAATACTGACGGTACTTTAATAATACGGTAAAATTTAGCTTCGTAACAACACGAAAGTGATTACCCAGCATAATAACGAGAACATCGGGAAATGTAGAATAAGTAAATAATAAGTATGAGGATAATGTATTAGTGCATTTTTTTTCTCTCTTTTTTGATTAAAGTAAAGGGGGAATGTAATAGATGGCTAAATTAGTGCGGTAAATACATATCCATTATTGTTCTTATTTTGATATGGAAATCTGGCATCCCTTCACGCGTCGTCACGCGCGCCCCCAGCAGCCAGTTCAGGACATGACGCGCATCGAGACAGGCGTCAATCGGCAGGAGAACAACTTATTGCGGGATTTTACAGGACATTTCCCACCGGAAATAGAACCCGGAAACTTTACAGTTTTAATAATGCGCTCAATGCGCTTTTAAAACTAACGTTCAAGCCAAGTTGAAAAACTGTTTTATTGTAATATTGGATGTAGGCATAATAAAACTAAGTGACAGATGATTTGACAAACGAGAAGAACGTATACACGCTTAAACTTGTTTACCTCCTTTTGAGATAGCATAACCTGTTTTGAAAGGATTATCGCTCAAAATTGAGAAAAACGTGCTATCAAAATGATATAAATTAACTCAGCTAAATTCTGAAATCTGAAAATTAAAAACAAATTAGCTGTATCCGCATTCAAATTTCAAAACAACCTCAAATCGATATTCGCTCAATTCTTAGGGTTCGAATAAAAGCACACTGTGAATGAAGGTTTTTTTAGAATCGATAAGAATAAATGTATAAGACAATTAATTTAATTTTCAATGTGAAGTTAATCTATAATTACGTCATCCAATCAAGAATTAACGAAATTCTTTCCGGATCAACCACTCATGAAAAGTTTTAGAAGACTGCAGCCACCGGCTTCTCCTCAGCAAAGACGGAGAAATTGAGCTTCATTACTAGTGAAAATGCTCATTCAATTCTTTCACCAGCCTCAACAAGTTTCAGATGATATTAATAGTCAGGATGAAGACTTCTAGCAATGGCCGATCATTGAAAATTACGATTTATTTGAAGAGTAACGTAGTTTTGATGATCGCAAGCAAAATATCGAGATTTTACTTTGTTTCAAAAGAAATACGCAATTGAAAAAATGTCTTTTTAATCAAAGAATTTCTTTAAAATCAAAGTCCAAAATTATTCGATTCAAAAAATTAATTCTTTCTTTCACAAATTATTCATTTGAATCAAAGACATAATTCATTGATTCAAAGAAAACAAGAGTTTGATTCCGAAAAATTATTTTTTTTTTATTCAAAGTCAGTTTTGTTTTGTTTCAAAATCCAAGTTTTCTCTGCGTGTACATATTCAAAATACAATTATTTCGGAATTCACGATTTAGACAATGTATTTCACTATTTCCCTAATCGTTTGTTAAACGTGTTATTGCGCTTCATCAAATCGTCATTTGTCGATTTAAGAAACCTTTATGTTATAATCCTCAATTATACGGGTTATTATTAAGCTTTAAGGCCAGGCTTTTGATTACAGAAAATGATCTATTTCTAAACAGTCTGAGATTACTTGATATCAATACCTACTTGTTATTTAAAGGTAATTGACCATCCTCTAATCATAGTCAAAAGGAAACAAAACGAAAAGTTTCATGAATGCCTTTTGCCAAGCAACAAATCGAAATGATCTCATTTATTGCGACAAACATATCTTACTAAAAATGGATAAATCCATCATGAGCGTGTATTCCATTTAGAGAAACGTCAAACGAAGTTGTGATTCAAGGTCTCTTAAAACCATTTAAAAACTGTTTGTTGAAATTGTTTTATTACAACTTTTTTCAAACCGGTAAAAAACTATTTCAAAACTGTTTAACAACTGCCTTAAGATGTTCAACATTAATTTACTGAACGCCATGTTGATTGTGAAATTGAATCGAATCTACTGACGCCATCTTACTGGAAATAATATTATAATACTAAAAACTAGACATTTTCAACAAATTTGACAATGTTTGCGGTACTATTTGTTGTATAGGTAATGAATTTCAAACGTACCAACTACGCCATTGTCGTGATTTTACGATTCCTATGAACTTTAACTAAGATTCACTCAAACGCGTCTATTACTATTACGAATTATAAATTGGGTTCGGCGGAATTTTTCGTGTATCTGAACGGTCAAGAAATTCCACTTAAAACTCAGTTTAAGGATACCACAAAACCGAGTCCCATTTTGTGAATTAAATTTGCACATTTTATGGTTTCTTGACGAAAATCTCTCCGGGAATGTACAGAGAGTTGAAAATTCAAAAAAAGTTTGAAAATAACATTTGTTTATTGAAATGTTTCAACATGTTTTTAAAACCCCTTTTTCCAGCTTAAGAAGTGTATTCGAAAAAAAAATGTAACACTTTGTTTTGTGAATAAGTTTTAAGTGCAGGGATGAAAATTGATGAAACTTTCAGCATAGTTACCTGGTAACGTAATGTTTACATATGCAAATTTTTGTGATGTTCTATCCAGTTGTTTCTGAGATAGCATCTGATAAAGAAATTTTTTGACTTTAATTTTCGGGGAACACGTGTGCCATCTTTGATGTATACTATTAATGAGCTTTTTTAAAATCAAGAAAAATTTTGATTACGTTTACTGTTTCCTGAGAGCTTGATCTTCAAAAAAAAACTAAACATGGACGAAGTTCTGACAAATTTAGCCAATTGTCCTCCTTCGGCACAAAACCAACATAGGGTGAGTGCTCCTACTTTGGACCTAGAGCCTACTTTAGTCTCAAATTGCCGAAAATAATTATTCATTTTTATAGCCTAGGATAAAGATACTCCTATGCACACAATGAACTCTTATTCTTTCTGAATCCAACCATACAGTTTTTTTCTATAAAATTTCTTTCTGATAAAATTTTCAAGGTTTTTGAAAATGTGCCTTCTCATCTGTGATAAATCAGACAGCTTAATTAGTGGGGCGCTTTTTGAGAAATTAGAGTGAATAAGGAAAAATCTCGTTTTTTTTTATTGTCCAAGCCAAAATTTATAGAGAAAATACTTTCACTGTGAAGAAAATGAACCATACTACCTATTTATCCTAAAATTTATGAAAATCAAAAGAAAGCCCGGAAAATTTGTGAAGGGTCCAAAAATAGGAAACTTTCGACTTTGATGCTCCATTTTTTGACCTGTCATCACTAAAACTTTGAGTGAATACCAACAAGTCAATATGGGTGCAAATTTTTTATTGAGGCGTAATTCAGAACCAATATTGAACATTTCTTACATTTTTTGCCAGCTTTACGTGAAGTAAGTGTACGTAAAAAAGTTTCAGCTTTTGTTATGCTGATAGAGAAGACGGGAAGTGAAAGTGTTCAAGATATTCATAACGTAAATTCCAGTGTTTTTATTCGTTAATAATTTTTAATGCTCTTTATGATAATATTTGATAGAAGATTACATTCTTAATAAACTCGTTTATTAATTTTTGAAAAACCATACTTTTTATAGGAATTTTAGTTCTAGGTCCAATGAAAGGAACCAGTTCAGTACCAAAATAGGAACAGTAGGTTCAAAGTTGGAACTTTTGATCATCCATATCTATTCAAATATTTCAATAATGGTGAAACCTATGTTGAAAATTCTCATTGAAACTTGCAGATAAGATCATGAACTATGAATAAATTCCCTGAAAGATATAAACCACTCGTTCATTAATGAGAAAAACATGATTATTTAAAAACCACCGCTTAATGAGTCCAAAGTAGGGTAACTAACCCTATTTGACTTTTTATCACTCCACGACCGCTTTTGCGTAATAACACAATTTCAGATCCAATTAAAACAGAAAATAACCTTTGTGGGGCCTGTTAAAGTGCTTTGCAAAGAAAACGATCGCATTTGGAGGCAGTCTTCATTGTATTTTAAGCCATTCATCCTGTCAGTCGTTATGAAAGAATAAGTAATTTGCAGTTTCTGGAGATCGTTTTCCTCCTCAAGTACTAGACATTTTTTTTCAGTTTTTTAAATCTTTGTTTATCTCTAGGAAACTAAGACAAGTCTTGTCAACGAAAAGTTTCTGGTTGGAAACCTGCCAGGTGACCGCTAATGAGTTCGTTTTGCTGTTCATTACAAAATTTTTCGCAATATCTCTCCACAAGCAGTTCAAATACTATGCGCACGATTTTACCACCGTATTTTGTTAATTTACCGGTGGGCAGTTTTTCTACGTTAACGAAATCAAGTCAAGCCTTGAGTCAGCTAGACGAACCAGTCTTGAAAAAAAGCTTGAAAATTTCATCAATTTCCATTGATGCATTCAAAAGTTATTCACGATACAAAGTGTTGCATTTTTTTCGAATACACTCCGTTTTTCTTCTGGACCAACCCACTTTGCATTTTATATTCTTGAGCAGCGCTTCTAGTTAAAACAAAGAATCCCATAGAATGTTCAAATGTGGAAGCTTCCAAAGTATTCGAATGTGCCGAATCAAATATCCGGAAGCTTTTTTTGTAATATTGACCGGAAACTGTAAACAAATACCCATACTAGTACGGCGACACTATTCAGGGACAGAAAATCCAATATAGGAAAATTTTCCGGTAAACGTATTGAAAGATAGTGTAAAACTTTTCTAAATTTTTACGATATGATATTTCCGAGGAATAAAAATATGATAACATACCATAGCATAGCATTGGGTGACTACACACATCTTGAATTGGCAGATACAAGAGGTACAACAAACCATTAAGCCCAACAGTAGATGCCAAAATGAGAACCTGGGTTCAATACTCATTTCAAGTGTTGTTATTGAGAATCAGTGTGGTACCAAGATGCACACCGTGACCAGCCAAATTAATCAAATGGGGATAATCTGAACAGCGATATAAACTTTTCAGGGGCAAGAGAACTCATGCGACCCTACATACAAGGATGTTGTGTCAGATAGGTGGAGGGAGGGCTATTTGTGTTCATAGTAAATCCTATTTAGCAGATAGGATTGATGGGTAAAAATATTAAAATGTACACATATACACAGATTAATAAAAATGGCAAGGGGCTCACCAATTTTTTGATGTTGCTAAGCATTGACACTGCGCTCTGGAATCTTTCACGTGGTTCCAATATCTTGAAATTTCTGATTCTTCCAAATCGATTCCTGTGTGAATTGAACGGAGCTTCATATTTGTCTGCAGCTCTGACAAGATTCACATTTCATCGCTAGTAAAAGTTTTCAAGCAAAAGCTGTTTCAAAGAAGTTTTCTAACCAAAAAAATTTCAACTAAAGAAAAGTTCATTAATCCAGAATGTGAGATGCCCGAAGAACTTGTTGAAAATGACGCAAGCAAATTTTTTTTTCAACTAAATAGTTAAAATTAAAGCAAATAATAAGCTTTTGACTTAACAAACGGATTGTACTTCAGGTTCGAATATTCCTTCCGGTGTCCACCTATGCTGCAACCATCACCCATAAACCGTTGGACTACATTCTGATGGGAGGAACCGGTTGCTTACACGTTTGACTGACTGCACCCTCGAAACGGATTTCCGAGAAATAAAAATATTATAACGTTATAGTGTCGGATAGTTCAACTCTCAAGCTTTAATCAATTAATTCCAATTGTTCTGTTTTCAGCTGTATTAACGAACAAAATGATTAAACATCATTTGATACTTAAAACATCCAATTTGTAAACAGCTAATTTCCTATTCAAATTTTTTTTCATCCCGAAATTGAGCAGACCTATTGCTAAAAATGTTTGAGTTAAAATTGAGTGAGGACTCAAATGTTTGTTTTGTTTTTTAAAGGGTGATACGGTCAAAATATGGTCAAGGGAAAACGCGTGTAAATCGGTGAAATCGTTTATTTAAAAAAACAAATTAAATTCCTTTTTTAAGTTGAATTCCGCTTCCGCTTTTCCAAAAACGAATTGCCGGGCCTTACGCTTAACCCCTGCCATCAGATTTTGTGCAGCCACCTTGTCCACCTTCTTCGCCGCAGAAAGCCTGTTTGCCTTAAACTGCTGCTCGTCCTTAGCAGTTTTTTGGTCTTCTTTAGGTTCCGCTTGACAATAGCCCAGTATTTCTCAATTGGGCGGAGCTCTGGCGTGTTTGGAGGGTTCTTGTCCTTGGGAACCACCTGCACGTTGTTGGTGGCGTACCACTCCATGGCCTTTTTACCGTAATGGCAAGATGCCAAATCCGGCAAAAACAGTACGGAACAACCGTGTTTCTTTAGGAAAAGCATCAGACGTTAATTCAAACACTCTTTCACGTAAATTTCTTGGTTGACAGTCCTGAAAGCTATGAAAATGCTGCTTTTCAAGCCACAGGTGCAGATGGCTTGCTAAACCAGATATTTCTTCGCGAACTTTGACAGTTTTCCCTTCCTTTTGCCGTATAAAACTCCTGTCCCGTAAGCTGCTTGTAGTCGGCTTTGACGTAGGTTTCGTCGTCCATTACCACGCAGTCAAACTTCGTCAGCATCGTCGTGTACAGCCTCCGGGATCGCGCTTTGGCCGTCGTATTTTGTTTATCATCGCAATTTGGAGTCACTACCTTCTTGTAAGTCGATAGTCCGGCTCGTCTTTTGGCTCGATGCACGGTTGTAGACGATACACCCAGCTTATCTGCGGCATCTCGGAAAGAGAGGTTAGGGTTTCGCTTAAAACTACCGGCAACTCTCTTTGTCGTCTCAGCGGCTTCCGGTTTTCGATTTCCCCCCGATCCAGACTTCCTGGCTGTCGACAAACGTTCCCCAAACACTTTAATTCATTTTTAACGGTTGATTTGGCAACTTTTGGCGATTTTGCCAGCTTTGCGTGCGAGTAGCTCGGATTTTCGCGACAAGCGAGCTAAATTTCGATACGCTGCTCTTCTTCCTTGGACGGCAACTGAAGAGTGAATTCTAAAATCAAAATAGGAGCAACATTCTACACACGCACACCTTCAAAATGAGGGGTGTTCAAGTTTTTTAAATGAAAAATTTAAAAAAAAATATGTCAAGTTGATAATAACCAAATAAAGACCTTATCACCCTTTAATTCAGTAAGAGCAAGTTCACTGGTGTTGGGAAAAAGTGGTAGAAATTTTGACACTTACGACACATTTTGAAAATTTTGCCGTGTAAAAACAAGATGTGTGGCTTTCTAGCTTTCTTACAACACGTGTTGTTTTTTCGCATGCTGTGAGGCAAAAATAGCAATATTTCTATCGCATACGGCTGAAATAGAAACAGTGTTGTGAAAAAATACAACGCCCCAAGATCTTGAAAACATTTTTGCATGGTAAAATTTTCAAAATATTTCAAATATACTTTCCTTGAGAAAACAAACGTTTTATTTTTAGAGCTGTGCTTTGAAGTTTAAAAATGAAAAAAAGGAATAACAACAATCGAAAGATTCTTATGAATTCTTCACAGTGCATATTTTGTCATTATGGTATGATTTTTCAGTCCGGAGATATTGAATTTTATAAATGATGGGAGGGCGGATCATTCTCATCAATTGAGGATTTATTTTTTAGGCCTCAGAAAGTCTTTCGGCCAAGTTTGGCGAATTTTCGATAAGGTTTTTTTTTCGCTGTGCATATTTGACATGGAATGACCCATATATGTATAGGAAATGTAGGAAAGAAGCAATTTAGCAGCAAATTGATCAAACCTCGGCAAACTTTGGAATCTGGCGCGTGGCATCATGGCGGAATCATGTACTGAACATAGTAAATAATCAAGAGAAGATGTAATAAACCCATGCCAAAGGTGCAATTGAGATGGAGAGAGTTTTTCATTCATTTTACGTTTTTTTTTAAGCTTTTTAAATCAGCTGGAAGCTGAATAGAAGATTATGTACTATGAATTTTGTTGGAACTTAAAAGTATAAACAACAAATTTTGAGCTGCATAGAACGTACTTCATATCAATGAAGGGGCTTACTAAGTTTTTTTGTACCTGTTTTATGGGACTTTTGGTTGCTTGGGAGCACATCAAGGTTAATTTAAAAAAAAAACCTTTGGAAAGTTTTCTGGATATGATCCTAATTTCCTATTGGCTCAGAGGACTCATATTAGAACCAAGTATCAAACTCCGATTTATCACAGTTTATTATCGTTAAAATTACAAATGGCTTCTAAATTACAAAGAACGTTTAATTTATTTTTCAAATATAATTCTTCTCTCATCATAAGTTTTACGCTAAATATTAATCATACTCCTCATATCTCAACTACTTTTCTGATTCAACTCATGCCCCATTTAACGAAAACTGTCACCAAATGCGGGAGCATAAAATAGCTTTGGCAAACAATATTTCAGTTCGAGGTAAGTCGTACACTTCCGTCTTCGTCTTCGTCTTTTTTTTCGTCGTCGAGTCGGTGTGTTTCCTATTTGTGCGGTAATCCTTTACCCGATGCCGCCATCGTCGTCGTTGTCATTTCGTTTTGTGGCAATCCGGAAACAGAATTTCATCTTTCATGGCCTTGTCCGCTTACCGTGTTCAGTCTGTCGAGATCTAAATTCCCGGAATTATCTTGGCTTGACATAAAAAGGACCGAAGTTTTCCTCTTTCGCCAGAGAGCGTTTTGAAGGCATCGAGAGAGAAAAAAAAACGAAACTTTATCCCCCAAGCCATTTTCCGCAGGAGGTACGGTACGGATGGCTTATCTTAACTCGAATAATTCCGGAAAGTCATATCTTCGCCGAACGGAATCGTATTGGCAGTAGCGTTCTGAGACTTTCTTATCTGATGCGGGATTCGGCAAGTCCAACTTTTGCAGGACACGGTGATCTTGGGGTTTGGTTGAAGGTACTTTGTTGTTGTCAACCGGCTCAAGTTCCTTGAGACAGTACTAGCCAACGTTGAATCCGAAAGATGACGATGTCTGTCCTAACTGGTGAAGGCCGAAGATGAAAGATGGCCAGTGAGTGGTGAGGGTGAAAGGAATGAGCTTTGTTTTTCCTTCCGGATCAACACCAAACTCGATGACATCAAACTGTTCGCATTGGAAGGCTTTGTTGGTTCATTTTTTCCTCCCCAAAGAGGTTTGTTTTTCTGTCTTTTCAGATTCATATAGAAAATGCATGCAAACGACATGCGGACAAAACATGTTGTCTTTCCAGAATCCTGAAAGCAAAACTTTTCCTCTGAATGCTGATTAGAATGATTCTATTTTTGGCGTGAGAATTCAATCATGATGATTTTTCGTAGTTCCAGTTGGTATGTGGCTTTAACTGAAAAGTTTAAACCAACCGGGGATTTGATTGAAATCATTTTTGTTGTTCATGTTTTATTAACTAAGATTTGAAGATATGAGCATCCTGAACTCAACCCTTTTTGTCAGATTTTGTTTGTCAGCTCTAGTTTTTGCACAAAAAAGCAAACGTAGCTTCAAATAAAATAAAAACTGAAACAATTACCTGTATTTCAGTTGGATATTTATTGTTGAACTCAAGATCTTTTTTTTTTATGCAAATGTAGCGTTTTCTTCATGCCTTTAAGAAGCTATCTTACTCCACCAGGTCTTCATCTGATTAATGTCTTTGACAACCTTTCCTTTGCCTGGAGTCTACTCTTCATGATTGCCCAGTATTTTTCGACAGAGCGGAACAAATGCATTCGTCTACATTCGTCACGGTTGTTCGGTAGTTGTTGTTGCCGATTGAGCATTTTTCGATAATGCTCTAGAACGAAGAATGACTCAATAACAAAATGTTGGATTGGTCATAGTACAGCAAATTGCATTATATGCATGTCAAAGGTGTCAAAATGGTCGACATTGACAAATTTGACAAAACTAAAAAAAAATGAAAAAAAAATGGATTCCTACACACTACCAAAAAAATCTGTGAAATTACATCACATATGATGTAAATAAAAAGAAGCATCATATATGACGGAATTTTCAGTGCAAGTTGGATATTACACGCCTGTAAAATTTGCCGACGTGTAATTTAAAAGTGATGTAATGTTTACACTTCCAATTGGATTTTTTTGTTTACTTTTTAGTAATATGATTCAAAGAAGATCTCTCAATAAAAAAAACAATCTTTTTGTACACACCAGATTACATTTATTTTAAACCACTTTTGCCACTTTTTTTGATCTGCCACTTTTGCCAACCATGGCTACGATCGTCACCATTTCCATCTGGCGGAGCCTTTCCCGAAACGTACTTTGCGAATCTACGAATTAAAACAAATTGTTTGAAGCATATTTAGCTTTATCTAACCACTTATTCTAAAAACTTACCATTCCACAATGAACGCACAATCAATTAACACGGCAGCGCAAACATCCGACAGGTCAAAAAACTTACGACTTGCTTTCGTGTTTGTTTTTTTTTTTTTTCATTTTCAGTGCTGTCAAGGATTCAATCATATCTAATTTACAATAGAAAATCGTGTTCCGTGTCATGTAAGATTCAACTCTTCAATCTTCAGAGTTGTTAAGGGTTCAGTTTTTGCAATTTTCTGTGACATGTAATTTTCTGTGTTCGCACTACGAAACAATCTTTAAAATTACATCACATATGATGTAAATAAAAAGAAGCATCATAAGTGACGGAAATTTACAGTATGAAATCGCGTTCTATGTCATGTAATATTAAGGGTTTTCAATTTCAGTGCTTTTAAGGATTCAGATTTTTTTTCTGTGTAATTGAAGATGCAGCCATCTTGAAAGCAACAGCAAAGTTGAAAAATTCTACTTCAACGGGCCCGGACGGTATACCAGCAACTTTTTTGAAGCGTTTTATACCACTTTTGCTGACTCCCATCAAATATATTTTTCAATCATCGCTGGATAACGCAATTTTTCCCTCACTGTGGAAGGAAGCTCATATGTTTCCTGTCCATAAAAAAGGGGACAAGAGAGATGTTAGCAACTACCGTGGGATATCAGCTCTATGCGCTATATCCAAACTCTTTGAACTGGTCGTTATGGATCCTGTTTTCTCGTTTTGCAAACCTCACATTTCCAACGACCAGCATGGATTCATGCCTAAACAATCCACAACTTCCAACTTACTGAGCTTCACATCTTTCGTTCAAGACTGCTTTGCCAGGAAGACCCAAACTGACGCCATTTACACTGATCTCTCAGCTGCGTTCGACAAGGTGAACCATGATATTGCTATCGCAAAGCTCGGACGCTTAGGATTCTGTGGATCTCTACTGGATTGGTTCCGGAGTTATCTAACGGGACGGAAATTATCCGTTCGAACTGGTGAATCCTTTTCCAGGCAATTCCCTGCCCCCTCAGGAGTACTCCAAGGAAGCCATTTAGGACCGATAATTTTCGTAATCTACTTCAATGACGCACTCTCGCTCCTTGAAGGCACAAAACTTGCTTATGCTGATGACCTGAAACTTTTTCACGCCATAAACAACCAAGACGATATCGACTTTTTACAGCAGCAATTTTCCGTATTTGCTCACTGGTGCGACATTAACTGCCAGCCGTTGGATCGCACAAATGCTCGGTTATATCATTTTCCCGTAAGCGGCACACTCTTCGTGCGGAGTATATCCTTGGAAGCGAAACCATCACCCGAGTAGAACACATCCACGATCTAGGAGTCATCCTCGATCAACGGCTGGAGTTCAAGACTCACACGAACCATGTTGTTGACAAAGCTTCTAGAAACCTTGGATTCCTGTTTCGCATGGCCAAAGACTTCAAAGACGTGCACTTCCTTAAAAGTCTTTATTGCTGCATAGTTCGTCTCGAGTACGCATCAGCTGTCTGGTGCCCCGTCTATTAGAACGGAGCTGAACGAATCGAGGCTATCCAGCGGCGCTTCCTGCGGTTTGCCCTACGTCACTTGAATTGGTACGATCCGTTTCGTCTGCCAAGCCACGAAAATCGTTGCCGCCTTATAGACACGGACACGCTTCAAGTTCGTAGGAACGCTACTTGAGCTCTGGTTGTGGCTGACCTGCTGACATCGAGAATAGACTCACCCACGCTGCTGGAGGCTGTCCCTCTCAGTGTACGACCCCGAGGATTAAGAAACCAGCATTTGCAGCTCTACGTCCCCTTTCGTCTGAACAACTATGGGGCCAACAGCGCTTTTGTCGGAATCTTAAAAACTTTTAATCGTTTTTCTGCGCATTTCGACTTTGACGTTTCGAGAAATGTGTTCCGAAGGAAAATATTAGACGTGTCCAGAACTGTGTCGAGTGGATTTTAATTTTGATAAGTTATTTAGGATTAAGTTATCATTTGGATCAACATATGATCCGTTGATTTTTAATACAAATAAACAAATAAACAAAAAACTGCAAGAATTTTCAAAAATAAGAAAATTCAAAAGATTTTCAGGATAGACTTAATTGACTAAATTAAAAGGGTTTTTTAAAAATTACAAAATTTTAAATTGACATAGTAAGCAAAGTTTTGACGAAAATGATTAAGGGGGGGTAGGGTCTAACAATTTCAAAAAAATGATTTTTTTATTTTCTTATTGTAAAACATTTCAAGAATGTTTTGTCAAATTTTCAAGTCAATTGAAGCAAAACTGTAGAAATTATAGGCCTTTAACTCCTCCTATCTAATACTGCATGAAAGCAAGAGCAGAAACTTCAAACGCGTTTCTCGAAAGCACATATTGAAAGTCCGTGGACATCGTCATTTGAAAACTGCTTCACCGATTCTTTTAAAATTTGGAACATATTTTCTACATATAAAATTCCAGACCACAACGTTTTTCTTTTTTTTTTTACTTTGGGGAGATTTTACAGGTAAAAAATGGTGGATTTTTTCGTGAAAAAACGTAGTTTTTACTTCAAATAGCCACAAAAATTTCATAAAAAAATTTTAAGTTTAATAAAACGTTGAGGTCCAGAAAAACATCTATTAAAAATAATTTGCTCTGATTTTTTGACTTCAGATGATGCTGTGCTGAGATACAGTGTCCACCGCAAATCCTGTTTTCTAAAAGGCATCCTCGAAAGTGCTCCGTCACCGGCTAATTTTTCAATATTTTTCTGCGAAAAAATTACTAAATGTTCTTTTAACAATGCTTTGTATAATGCAAAAAATTTGAATACATTTGAACGATAGCTCTAGTAAAAAATCGTTAAAATTGTGTTTTTTTTACCCGTTAAACCCTATCCCCCCTTAAAATGACTTAAACGATAAAAATGACAAAAATGACAGATTAAAAAAAATAACAAAATTTGACAACTTGAAAAGTCACCAAGTTTGATAAAATAAAAAAAAAAATTACCAAATTGTCAAAATTGACAAACTTGATAAACTTAATGAATGGCAAAAATAATAAAATTGAAAAAAATTAAAAAAATCACAAAAAATGTCATAAATGACAAATATTTAAAACAATGATAAAGTTGATTAAAATAACAAAATTAAATGACCAAAATGAAAAACTGGCCAAATTATGGAATTTAAAAAATAAATTAATTGGCAAAAATTAAAGACACTGACCAAACTATTAAATTTGACAAAAATGACAAACTTTAAAGAAAAGGAAATTGGCTAAGCTGACACAATTGTGAAGTTTCACAAGTTTTGTCGATTTCGTCAATTTCGTCAGCAATTTCATCAATTTTGTCGAATAAGTAAATTTTGTGAAAGTGGTTTGTTTTCGTCCATTTTGAAAATTTTGTTAATTTTTTCAAATAAATCAATGTTGTCAACAAAGACATTTTGTCAATTTTGATTATGAATTCGATTTTGTCATTTGATTTTTTTTTTAAATTTTATGTTAAATTTGTTTATTGTGTCAGGTTCGTAATTTTTTTGGTTTCGTAAGTTTTGTCATACAGGTTGATTTTTTCAATTTGGTTAATTGGTTAACTTTGAAATTTTTGTCAATTTTGTTCATTTTTTAAATTTTGTAATTTTTATAACTTTATCAATTTTGCTATTTTTGACAATGTTCTTCTTGTTTCTATTTTTTTTTAATTGGTAAATATTAAAAAATACCAAGTATTTTTTAATAGGGTTTATATTGAAAATTATTTTTGAAATCGACAAAAATGTCCCTGTTTACAAAATTGGAAGTATTGACAACAATTCTACATAATTTTAAAAATCAATGGTGAATTGAAAATTTTATTGGACCCTTCGTTAACACATCGTAGCTTACGATTGTAATTTAAACATTTTTTTTTTTCAATATCCCCCTTTTTTTCTATTCATAGGTAACCCAGATCAAACTTTGAATTATTCGAAATACATGATTGGGCATCTTTTGTCAAAATTGTGTTCTTTATTTTTATATTTATTTTATTGCTGTAATTGTAAAAGAGTATATTGAAATTATCCGTTGAAAAAACATCATAGAAACGAAACCCTAGAGCATTTTCCATTCAAAACCATCAATTGGTTTCAAATGATCTTTAAATTAAGAGTTCACTATTGATTCACCAAGGATTTATTGCGTACGTAATTCTTTAATAATAATTGAATGATTCAGAATTTTTAATTGTAACATTTGTCCATTATTTTGTGTCATAAACTTACAGGCTAAAAGAAAGGCTTTCATCCACTGTCGAGTGTCTTGAATCTGAATTTTTTGTCTGCAAATGATTGAAAATTTTATGTTCATTATTTTGTTGTTTATATTTCAACTTTAGAGGCAATAACTGTTTTGTTTAAATAATATTTTGAAATATTGGACTTTCCTGTCAGTGTTGCCAGTTTCTTTTCATGTTTTGGGCAGACCCATGCAAAGGACACGTTTTTGGTAGAGAGATGGGTGGGTTTTTTTTAATTATAATTTTCAGGTGAGTTTCAGTTCAGGTGAGAAATAAAACACAAATTTTGAAAATCATTCATTTCCGGTTTGAAATTTATATTCTCAATCAGGAAGAAAAATATCCATTTCGAATTTAAGAGAATGCACAAAACACATACTTAGTAGCGAATTTAATTTAATTTGGTTGAATGATCAATATATTAAATTTTGTTTGAAGGGTGCCAGAACCAAAATTCTTAAACTTTGATAACTTTTTGTATTTGAATCTTCCAGTTGTCAAAATAAAAGATAATGTCTTTGCAGATAAAAAAATTTAATTTTTATATTAATAATAAAACATGTTCACTTCATCATTGAAAACTTAAATGTCCTGATAAAGTCTAGGTTGGGAATTGATTTCTATAACAATCAATTAGAAACTGTGAAAAACAAAAATATGGAATTCTAAGTGTTCATTTCAAATGATGAAAACTTTAAACAAACACTAATTGAGTCTATATAACACATTAATATTAAGCTTAAGTGGTGCAACTTCGAATTACTTTTACAACTTTTCAAAGATTAGTTTAAATGCGAGATCGACGAAAAAAATAAGAAAAATAAAAATGAAAGGAAAGTTTGAGATCGGGATCTGTATGTTGTCGCCGTCAATTTCAAAAATGGGTCATAGACAAATGATCAAAAACATAAATTTCTTTTTTTTAATTTTGAATGATAGATTTCTAAGAAAATAATGTTTTCAGAGGACAAAAGTTCAAAATAAAGAAACAAAGGAAAACTTATCTAAAAAACTCAATAAAAATCAATAGTGGGACTGTTCAATTGAGAAAATTTGTTTGAAAAGAGATAAACATAATGTAGATGGGAAAGATAAGTTTTTAAAAGGATTATTTTTTCAACAAAAACGTTTCACCGTTTCAAATGTTAATTATAAAACTAAACAGCATTTTTTGTGCCTTTGTTTTAATGATTGTAATTTGAAAGATTTAAGCTTCCAAAACTCGAAGCTTTTGCCAGATTTAGTTTTTTTTAATTAATTTTTATTGCTATGTGTTTATAAGTTTTAAAATTTATCACATCAACAAAACAGCATGAAAGACAAAACAGATTTTGAATTTGTTTGTTTTCCGCCGTTCAATCAAACAAAAATATTTTGTCAAACTTCAGATAATTGATTCATAAAGTTAAATTCTACATTTTTTAAAAACTCGTAAATATATCACTACTAGTAATTCTGACATTATCGGTTATCTTAAATTTAAATCTATCTAACAAATATGTTGAAAATTGAAAATTGAAATTCTTTCTGTTCTAATCATATTTACAATTCAATTGAGTTTAAAATAACTTTGAAAAAAAAAATCGTTTATATTTCCGTATTTTACAGAGTAGGTAAAAGAAAATAAAAAGAATAAGTCTTTCTTTTTTTTCGCAGAAGTCAAAATTTTTAGCGGGCTCCTAGAAAGTTTATCATTGTTTAAAATCCTTATTTTAAACATTTTCATAACTGTATTCTCGCTACTTCAACAGCTCTGCTGTTTCAGTAAAGTTGTAGGCAGAGAAATTTACAGTGAGCTTCATTTTAACTGCGTTGCGTGAGAACTCATCGACTATTTCACATTTTCCGTACATAACTTCAAATCAAACACCGTGTACCTAAATCTCGTTTTAAAAATCTGCAAAAATTCTGACTTTCGATTTAAATAAGGTTGCCAGAATTTTTTCAGCACGTATTCGGGTCGGACGAGTCCGAACTGTTTTAGCTGAAAACTCTGCAAAATCCAGGAATTTCATCAAATTATTTTTTTTTATCAAATTTTATCAGCAGATTTCAAATAGTTTTTAGGCTTCCAGAAAACCTTTCATATTTTTTTTCTTAAATTTGCTCGAAGAATTTTTTTTTTAATCTAGAATAAAAGAAAATACAACACAATTTGTTATTTTTTTCGACAAATAAAGTGATTGAATCCGGGCAACAGGGCCGTACCGGACTTTTTCCAAACTTTGTATTAAATATCCGACAAATCCGGCAAGTATAGATAAGACCAAATTGAAAACATTTTATACTACCGTTAAACGGGGTAAGATTGATCACTTTTTTTTAAAAAAAATTCTTGATTATTTTTTCTGTTAAGGGGAATGTGGCATGTTTTATATTTTTTAAACCAGTACTAGACCCCTTTGAACACAAAACATGGTTGCAGAAATTTTTTAGACTACTCAAGTATTGATTTAAAATCGATTTTGTCTTTGTTTAGAATTCGATGCTTTGGGGTAACATTGGTCAGTCTCTATTTTGAGGGTTTTAACAAGTTTTCTTGATCATAAAGGATACAAAACACCTTCATAATAATTTTTAACCTTTAATTTTTTCCTTCAAACTTTACCATTTGATAGGGTTTGTAGCTTTTTGTTCTAGACTGGCTTACTCTTGGAAAATGTCCCTATTTTAAAAATATCAAAAATTTACCTTTTAATACAACAAAAACTACACCTAAACTAAACATTTACTAAGGAAAAATGTTGAACCTTCACATTAATCAAAATGCTGCTTCTAAACGCTTTGATTTCATCAGGAAGGATGTTTGTTTGTGCGCCTTCGAATAAATAGATATTTCTAGATTTTGAAATAACATTTTTACTTACATTTGAAATGTTCAAAAATAAACCAAGTTTTTCCCAATTTGAAACTCAACATGTAGGTTTTTAAACGTAAAAAAAAGTTATAAGATATTTTAGATCAAGACTTATTTATTGATGATTATGTGGACAAATTTCATGTTCATCAAAGCTATCCCGGTGATCAGTGTTACCCCGTTTTACGGTACACAGTTTTTGAAATTCTAAAAAATTTGCCATTCAACAAACCCTTTTTAGAGTCGACCAATTTATTTGAATTCAAGAAAGGTGCTCTATAACAATGCTATTTTTTCAATATTGCGTATTTTTATTTATGAAACGTTGATTTATTGAACTGTGAAAAAAGTTGATTATATCCATATTCTTGCATTTAATAAACAGTTATGATGCCATTTTAAACTACACGCCCTATGAAATCATTTTTGTACCAAATAAACAAAATAATCTGAAATATTTGAAAGCACATGTAAAGACCGTAACATAAATTCAAAGCGCTTATTCACACCAACTCGGATCCCTCTGGAGTTCTCGGTCTGAGCCCTACTTTCATTGCGATTTTATTTGAATAGCTCTGATAGAATATGTCAACAGCGAGCGAGCAAATGGCAAAAAATGGAGGTGGAGTGAGGACCGAGCAATACCATTCACCATCCTGTAATTGAACAACATATTGAGTACAACCGTAATTGTGTTGTAGTACAAGGGGTGTAAAATTTGCTATCATCAACCCCGGGAGGAGGAGAGCGAAAAAAAAACGAAATCCTCCGAAATTCTTCCGTGACAGAGTTACTCCTTTCTAGAATGGGCTGGGATAGAAGTATTTTCTTGGCATTCGTTTTCTCCGCTATTTTTATGGCACACACATTTTGCCACCAACCAGTCTAAACCGAAGCCTTCCTGTACAAGTATCCTGCTAAAACCTAGATTTATTTAATCCTGCACCTTTGTCATCCTTTCGTTCTTGATGCTTCCGCCATCTCTAGGATGATAGGGAATGCGGGGGTGTCGTGGCGTGGTATGGTATGTAAGCAAAAACGAATCCAACCAACCATCATAGTAAGAGTTTAGTGTAGCAGCAGGTTGAAGATTCTTTTCTATCTTCTAGTAGCAGCAGCATAAATGCCTTTCGAAGACGACGGGGACAAATGTTGCAACGAAACTCGTTGATGCTGGCTGGTTGGGGCGGATATAAACTTTACATTTATAACTGTCGCTTATCTAAAGCCCGGGTGTTACTTTATCCGAATTTGCAACGTACACGACCCCTTCTTAGTACACACCCGACACTTGAAGTCGTTGTTGAAACTCCTCCGGATATTGTTCAATCTGCTCGGAATTTTTCCCTACCGAGGACCTGTCATTTTTCCTCCCGCCCCACAGAGCATCATCAGTCATTTGGCGGACTCCACCCTTCGCGCAAAAAGTGAGTATGTAATGATAATGGCGACTGACTGGGGAAACGATGGATGAATGAATATGATCCAATCTGCCCGGGTGGAAGAGTTGAAGTTTTTACTTATTTCTGCATTCGCAAATGCGATGATGCTACAGTAAACACCGAGAGCGAGCTGCTTGATATGTTTGCAGACGACATGAAGAGATCCTGTTACAAGATGCCATAAGAAGCTGCTTGAAATACAATGTCGACAAATGGATGCAGCGAGCGAACGAGCAAACGATTCAAGGTCCTCGAAAACGCCCTCGAAGTTACTCTCGCAGAGGCAACTTTTGAGGATGAAATTTGAAAAGCCATTGAAAACAACTCCTTAAAAAAGGGTTCCAAAGAAGAGGAGTTTAAAACAACAATCAGAACAAAACAAAAATGATAAGTTCAGCAAATGTTAACTGTTGAAATATAAACGATTGTCATGTTTTTAATAATCGCCATTTTACTATCATGCCATTATTGGGAATAAACCTCATGATATTCATGACTTTTTTTTGCTCGCATCCGCTTCAAACTTCCCGAATGAGGTCTTCCGGGCCAAAGGAATAGAAGTAGAAAACATTCATCTAGGGTTAGTTGCCCTACTTTGGACCCTTTAAGCGGTGGTTTTTAAATAATCATGATTTTCTCAAAAATGGACGGGAATTTTAAATCCCTTAGGAAATTCATTTATAAGTCATGATTTTATCTGAAAGTTTCAATGAAAATTTTCAACATAGGTTACGCCGTTATTGAGAGATTTGCAAAGATATGGATGATCCAAAGTTCCAACATTGAACCTACTGTTCCTTTTTTGGTACTGGACCGGTTCCTTTTAATGGACCTAGAACTAATTCATTCATTCAATTCATATAAAAATGTGATTTTTCGAAAATAAATAAACAAATTCATTGAAAATATAATCTTCAATAAATTTTTATCATAAAAAAGTATTACAGATTTTTAACATTTAAAAAAACTAAAATTTCTGTTATGAATTTCACAAACACTTTCATTCCCCGTCAGCTTTATCAGCAGAACAATAGCTGAAACTTTTTTGTGTCTACTTACTTGTAGTTTATATCCATAAAGCTGGCAAGAACTGTTAGGAATATTCAAGATTGGTTCAGAACTATGCCATAATAAAAAAAAATCGCACCTTTGTTGATTCGTTGGTGTTGATACAAAGTTTTGGTGATGTTAGGTCTAAACATGGAACATCAAAGTCGATAGTTTCTTATATTTGGACCCTTTGCAAATTTTCCGAGTTTTCCAGTGATTTTCATGAATTTTAGGAAAAATAGGTAGGGTGGTTCATATTCTTCACAATGAAAGTAATTTTCTTTAAATTTTTGGCTTGGACAGTAAAAAACCGTGAGTTTTCCTTAAACACTCTAATTTCTTAAAACGCTCTCCACTAAATGAGCTGCCTGATTTACTACTGATGAGGAGGTACATTTTCAAAAACGTTGGAAATTTTATCAGAAAGACTTTTAATGTCAAAAAACGGTATGGTAGGGTTCAGGAAGAATAAGAGTTCATTGTGTGCATAGGAATATTTAAATTTTATGCCAGCAAAAAAAATTATTTACAATTTCCGGCATTTTAGGACTAAAGTAGGCTCTAGGTCCAAAGTAGGAGCACTCACCCTATGAGTTATTTCTTAGTGCTCTCAATTGTTTAGTTTACATTTAATTTCGGGAATAAAGGCACGTCATGGGAGATTCTCGGGAAGCCAGCAGATCCTGAACCACGGATTTCTTTCAACCCACCGAAGCTTCAAAATGATTTTTGTCTATCCTGTAAAACTGACCTTTTCGTGAAGAAATTGAAAAAAAAAAAAACCGAAAATATTCCCCATGTTGTTACGGCGTGACAGGGGACTGCAATCGAACAAAATGCAACACAAACTTTTTGGTAATCTAATCGTTGTTTATTCTTCAATAATTGAATTTTAACATGTGTAAAATTTGGTGACAATTTGTATGAATGTTTTCTTTGTTCCGAATCATCAAATTTAGATTGACGAATTTCTAACGCAGTAAATTCAAAATTATTTGTTAATATAAAAATTCAAAATTGTATAGAATAAAAAAGTATTTGAAATTTTCCATAATTCTCAAATAAATATCTTGATTTGCAACTTATTGACGATTTTTGAATAAATGGATTCTGGAATATCCTATATGATCCCGTTTCTATGGAATATTTTGAAACAAATATAATCTTGATGAACTCTTTTTGGAGTTACATATTGTAACTAAAAAATAAGTTTGGTGATTTATTTTTTTTTTAATTTCATTTTTGCTCAAACTATGCAAGAACAAAAATATCACTTCTAAATATTTTTTTTTTATTCATTTTTAAGTATTTTTACATAAATAGTTTATCGTGTTAAATAGAAAGTTTTGAAAATACATTTTAAAATCTTTCAAAAAATGATTAGGATTTTTATAAACAACAAAACGGTAACAAAATAGGAAACTTACTTCCACCGATTGTTGAAATCATAAAATTCACAATAAAATCTGGTGAACTAAGCTTACGATTGCCAAATGTTCTCCAGCACATAGACGGGCTTTTTGATTTAAAACCTGGCAAAATTCGGTTATAATATTTCCAAATTTTCATACTTACATCTGGGAAATATCCGAAAAATGTTAACAAAAATCCAGAAACTTTCCAACGAAAATCGAGATAAAATACATTATTTTTCAATCGAAAAACATAACCAGATTTTGAATGATAGTTCATGGTCAAAAAAAACGTTTAAATCCAGCTCATAACTTTTCATTTTTAGGCGTCAAAATTTACAATTATAATGATGCAACTTGAAGTTTTCATTTTACTTCCAAAAAAAATATGAATAAATCCGTACAAAATCATGATATTTTTAAATAAACTATGGGCAACCGAGTCGGGAAAAACCTTTTCCTATTTTTTCTTCTAGATATCCGGACAATTCTGGGTAAAATCAACAAGCTATAGTATTTTAAAAAAAAAACGATTTCAATTTCGAATACAAATTCATAAAATAAATCCAATTTTTTTAGGTAAAAATAAAAGATTATACATGATTCTATATCATCAATTACTTTTCATCAAAAATCGATTCCTGTGTTTGGTTTTTTTTAAATAAGTATTTCATAAGACACAACTTAAAAAATAAACTCAAATTCTACTTAATTTTTGTCATTTTCAGCTGAATTTTGCTAACGAATACTGCCGTTCTAAGCAAGATTGTCCCATGTGGAAAAACGTGCAAACGAGAAAAACGCGATTGAAATATCAGCTATATTTCCAATTTTTCTCTCAAACTAAAAATTCACCGACAGTTTATTCGTAGTGAACAGTTCAAGTTAATCATTTTACAATGTTTTCTGCCATAAAAATTACTTTTCCTACAAAAAAAACAGCAAATTAGAGCCAAAAATGCTCCGTGTGACACTTTTGCGTAGAATCAGAACGCATGCCGATGCTAGTTCTACGAAAAACTGTCACACGGCTACAATTTTTCTATCATTTTAAAAGCTTGCGTAGTTTATTTTTTTGCCAAAAACTCATGCTAAACCGTAATTTGAGAAATACGTTCCTCTTTGTTTATCAAAATGTATAGTTGAGTATGGATCTTGTAAGTAGTGCCTACCGAAAAGTGTTTAGTGAAAATTTCTCTGAATAAAACACTCAAGGCATCTCGCTCCTCCTCTGCACTCTATTTTAGTGTTCTTTTCAGTGAATAACATTAAATTCAACAGTTTGAACTCATCTTAAGACAATTTTTTGATAAAATTTGCATTTTTCATAGAATTTTCTGTAGTGTGACATTCTTGCGTAGAACTATCAACATAGAGACAACCACCTTGATAAAAATTTCGTATAAGTTCAGTACAAAGTATACTTGTTTGTGTTTTTATTCGAAAGTTAACACTAAAAGAGACCGTTTCCAGCAAAAAAGTGAAAATGACCCAAAAGTCACATGGGACATTCTTGCGTAGAACGGCAGAATAGACTTTGGTTAAAATATAAAATCGGACCCTAAATAAGAATTATCAGCCTGCGATCTCTGGCAATTGAATTAAAATTAGGATGTTTTTGGTTTCAATGATTATCCTTTATTTCTGTAATGTATTTCTAATCCGACTTGTAAATCTTAAAAAAAAGAAAAATTTCAAATGATGAATCTGTATTGCTATTTTGATTCTTTGTTATGTTGAAATTTTGCATAAGAATAAAGTTCATAAACTCCGAATCTGATTTTTTACTTGAAATTCGTTTAATCTTGTTGTTTGTTTTTTGTTTGGTCTAGGATTTTAACGCTCTCGCGTTATTCATCCTCTTTCCTCCGTGTCCAGTGTATTCGTTTATTCGGAAATTCGATTCTGATTATAAATCAAAAACTCAGAATGTTTTTTTAATTTTGTTTTAATATTTGGCAAAATATTATCAAAATGTAAAAAATGCGCTTGAGTTTCGAAAATCATGAATCAAATTTTTGAGGTAATTTAAAATCAAATGTAAACGGCGAATTCAAACACAGTTTTTTGCTTCAATTTGTAATGATGATTCGAACCGAAAATCCAGAATTCCAAACTCATAATCTTAAACATGAAAAAAACAAATACCATTTCGATTTTGATTATAAGGTACCAGAATCTCTAAAATGAGTAAAATCTTATTTTTAAGTATCTAGAAATGAATTCCTTTCAATAAGTGAAAAAAATTTGAAACACTGTAGCTTAATTCTGAATCTGAGATTGGTTCTCTATATTTTGACATCAGTTCTGAGTCAATATCGTTACTATCGAAAAACCTCAACAAAATTCGATTAAGAATATAAAAAATTGAGTGTGAAGTAGAGTACCTTGCTTGCTTTTGATGGACCCTCATGGGGGAGAGGGGGGTTAAATCTCCAACCCTCCCCCTCTCCCCCATTCCTAAGGCCATGGCTGAGGCTTATACTCCCTCAGGGACAGTTTTCATTTTGCCCCTAAAGGGACAGATTTTCAGCTTTCGACAAAAAAAAATTAAAATCCATTTTTACTTTTTCAAGTTTCAGTCAGATAGGAATTGACTTCTTTAGTGTCTAAACAAAGGTTGCCGTAATCACAGAAAAAAACTATAATTTTACAGAATTTTTAGTGAATTTTCATCACAGGATCTGTGTCACAGTACACAAAGTATTGGAAATACTCACAGCATTCACATTTTTTGTTCCAAAATCGTACGTATTTTCAAAACTATCATTTCTTAAAGGCAAAATAAGTCTATGATTAAAAGCTGTAAAATGGCAAAAAAAAGATAATATGTTAAATGCTATTTGGATTTTTTTTACAATAATATGTAAAGAAACCCTAGCATCACATTTTCGCAATAGCCCAGATAATTTTTCCGAAAGGGCTTGTGATATAGCTCAGTTGGCAAGTCTGTTGCCTCCTGAGCCGATGTCCGCGAGTTCGAGCCCAAGAGTAAACATCGAACACAGTTGTACCGGATAGTTTTTTCATAACGATCCGCCAACTGCAACGTTGATAAAGTCGCGAATGCCATAAAGATGGTAAAACGACTATAATCGAAACAAAAAAAAAATTCCGTAAACTTGGTATGAACACGAAACATAGAAATAACTAACTTATTATAACTTTTTTCTAGCGAGTCCTCTAAAATTACCTCTCCGACACCCTGCCGCTAGGCCAAATTGTCAGAGGAAATAAGTCAAGCTGTAGCTTTTAAATTCAGCTGACTTCAACGAGCTGCATTTGCTGCTGGATTCTAGGACAGAATATGCTCATCGTTCCCGCAGTGGTTCCCGATTAATGCGCAATGGTGTTCTGTTTGCCTGGAGTCAACAAGTTAGAGTAAAACGCATTTTAAAATTGATAATAGTGATTAAACAAAACTTCAATGAAGTTGAAAATTCAGGAACAATGTGTACATCAAGTAGCAGTGTGTACATTGTAGATCAAGATATTTTATCGATCCTTAGAACAAATTTTCCGGTGCTTGAAAATTATAAGTTTTTCTTCACGTGAGAACCTTGTTGGTTTTTTTAAACTATAGGAAATACTTAACTATTGCTCATGAACTTTATTTAAGAAAAGGCGTACTTTTGTAGAAAAGAGGGGTGCTTTCTACGCCCCGGGTGATAGGTATGCCCTTATCTCCCCTTAAAAGGGATAAATAATCGAAAGTAAAATGATTTAATAGTTACTTTATTCTCGCAACTCGAGACTGCATTTTGTCTTTGATGGAAATGATAACAGAGAATATCCCTTTATAACATTGCTTTTGTGAATTTTCTATAGTGATGCCAGTTTATTACAGCTGATTCTAGAAATTTTCCATTGATGATTAAAAAATTTTCTTCAAAATTTATTCCTTTTAATTGAAATATTTTGTTAAAATTTGTAACAACAACAAATCTACATATTTTATCGGAATTTTTCGAATTATCATTTGATTTAGAAGCAATTTTAATACATTGAAGCTCAAAATTCTAAAATTTGAAGTTTTTAGGAAATATAGAAGTGAAAATTCTAAAATTGGCTTGTTTGTTTTTTTTTTGCAAATTTAAAAAAGTGTCTTCAGGCCCCCTGATCAATTTTTTGCGTAGGTTGTGCGTTGGATAGATCAGAGTTTCTCATATAATGTAGAAGTTTTGAGAGATACCGAATGTTTTCTTTAAATTGTTCTTCAAAAGACACCGTGATTGAAGCTTAAAACTTTAAACTCCTGAATTTCTGTGTCCGCTCCACTAAAAGCAAGTTGTTCAGGCTCCCCTGATGAAATTATGGGGTTTCCCATTATGTCTAAACACGATTTTGATAAAACTCTGCTCATTCCAGATGACGTTTAATGAGCTGATTTCTGCTGTGTTGCTGTTCCCGTAAACCGAGTCCGGTGGACAAAACTTTGGACCGGAAAATGCTTACACCCCGGTAGGAAGACTGCCTCAGTTTGAGATGTGGCCAAGAAAGTGGGATCCCCTCCCCGCACCGTCAGTCAAACAAGGTAAGATTGGGTCTTAAGACATATAAGAAGCAGAAGAAGATTAAAGAAGACCGATTAAAATTTTTTGGGCCTATACCAAATCGCATTTAAGACAACAAGTATAGCCTGCAGATTTTTCTGACACTTTGCAAAAGATTGAAAAAAGTGGTCAAAATCATTGCACATCAGTCTGTGCTGCAGCTTATGAGCAGTCTTCGATCATGAATTCGATAACTGGCCTACCATGAACTGAATTCTAATTTTTATTGATTCACTGTAAAATAAGACTATAACAAACATGAAAGGATATTACTAAAACTAGAATCCATGCGGATTGTGATTGAAAATAAAAATTTAAAACCACCTAAGTAAAATAATATTACATATGTTAAATTGACTTCTTTTAAAATTTCATTGATTCATTTTTTTTCAGGTTACAATAATTTACGTGCAAGAATTTCAATTTTCAAAATAAATCGTGTTTTTCTCATTGAAAACATTTTCACAAACAACGACATTTGCAAGTAAATCGCCGAACTGCTGTGGGCAACGCATAAAGATATTATACAAAAAAAAACGAATAAAACATATTTTCAAAGTGCTGAGCATTTTAAATCCTATTGTGACTGATTCGGGAGCAGTTAATTTTAAAATACACTCGAGCGGTTTTCAATCTGGCAACGCTGGTGGGGTTAGAGAAACAAGAGAGATCAATAGCGGGAAAGATCACATGCGGGATATACATTGTTTTCTCGATACAAGGTCCAGCAGTTGATCGGCAGAGCTCGATTGCTCGGGTTCGCCGGTTTCATCACGTTCACTGTGGTGAAATTGGCTAACGCGCCGTTGTACTGAAGCGGAGATTGCAGGTTCAAGTCCTGCCGGTGAGCCGTTGTATCTTTTTCGAAAAATTCATGATATTTACGGCATCAGTATTGATCTGTAAACTGATTTCTACGTTTGAGGACCATATACAGGGTGACAAAAAAGTCCGGTCACACTTTTTTGGGGTCGCTTGTAGCCTACACGTTGCATCTCTCTGGTGCCATCTATATGTCAAATGAAAGGGCTAACTTTTCTGTTCAAAGTGGCAGAGTTTCGTTTCTGTGCAGTTTGTTTACATTGAGTTGTGAGCCATGACAGAGTTAAGAGCAGCTGTTATCGCTGAATATGTGAAAGGGTACTAACCCGGACACATATTCAAACACCTAAAACCGCTAGGAATCAACCGGAAATTCGTGTACCGGACCATAAATCGGAGGCACCGAAGACAAGGCACGATCTGGACGACCAAGGTCTGTGAGAACTTCAAGGCTGAAAAAGATTATACGAGACCGGATTCGACGGAATCCAGCCCAATCTGCACGAAAGCTGGTCAGGAACCTTAAAATGAACCGAGAATCAATCCGTCTGCTTCTGCGCATGGATTTAAAACTTACACCGTACAAAAAACAGGTGGTTCATGGGGTTCCCAAAGCTACAAAGGACAAGAAGTACCAACGGTCGCGGGAGTTGCTCGGTTGGCGCGCAGATGACGAGATTATTTTTTCGGACAAGAAGCTGTTCGTTTTGGAGCAAACAGTCAATCGCCAAAATGATCGAGTTTGGAGTGTGAGTCTTCAGCAAGCTCCTGCGGACAAGCTGAACGTTTCCCAGTTCTAAAATAAGACGTCAGTGATGGTTTAGGGAGCCATTTACAAGAGAGGTAAACTGCCCCTTATTTTTATCGATAAAGGGGTCAAAATCAACGCAGCGTACTACCTGGACATGGTTTTGAAGAAAAATGTTCTGCCTCAAGCTGAACTATTGTTTGAAGACGATTACTACTGCTTCCAGCAAGATGGCGCCCCATCCCACACCGCAAAGGTTGTTCCGGCGTGATGTGAGGAAAATTTGACCGATTTCGTTTAGAAGAATGAATGGCCTCCGCCGACTCCGGATCTGAATCCACTGGATTATTTCGTGTGGGGATACATAATGTCGAAGCTAAACGACTACAAAATAACAAATTTGGAGTAATTCAAGCGAGTTATAACGAAAATCTGGAACAAGATTCCGGTGGAGCACGTGCGCGCCGCTTGCGACGACTTTCCGAGGCGTTTGAAGCTGGTTCGATCAGAGAAAGGAGGTGTAATTCCGAAATATCGTCTGTGAAGTATCTTCATGAGTTACTGAATAAAGCTATGAAAACCAGATTCAGATTTTCTTCTTATTCTTTGAAATATTGAGATTTTCCTGTGTGACCGGACTTTTTTGTCACCCTGTAATTGTGTATCAAAAGGGCAACAGTGAGTTTGTTATGGAATTTTTTTTCTCTTATTAAAAATAGAATTTCAAAGTCATTATATATATATTTATTGAAAACTTACAAAAACACCTCTTTGAATTAAATCGAAATAGTTAGAAGGAAACAGTTTGTTTTATGAAAAAGTCTTATTTTTCCTTTTTCTTTGTTTGTGATAAGGTTGCCAGAATTTTTTCAACACGTAACAAGGCCGAAATAATGCGGGCTATGTTGTCTAAAAACTTAATAAGATCCGGACATTTTATATCAAAACTCTTGACTTAAAAACCAAGGGAATTATCTGGGCAAAATTGATAAAAACTTTAAAAATTTAAAACAAAATAAAGCAGAAAAAATGTTAATCAAAACATACAAACAGCAGATCTTAAATAATATTTAAGGCTTCCGAAAACCATCCATGATGATTTTCAAAAAAATTTCTCAAAAAACTTGTTTTTCAATTTGTTTTTTTTTGTTTAATTTGGCTAATAAATGGAATAAATCTCGGCATAATCCGGGCATTTTTTAATGAAATTTGGGTATACTTGGAGAAAACCAGGCAATCTGGGAAGCTTAGTATATGTATAGTTTTGGTGTTATTTTTATTGTCATATTGTAATAAATTTTTTGAAATTTTAAATAGAGACATTTTCTATGAGTAAGCCTGTCTAGGGCAAAAATTGAGCATTTGTTTTTGAAGCATGATTGCATCATTTGTTTGTTTTTGAAGCATGAAGCATCATCGTTCATTTTTTGATTATAACTGTTTGTAAAAAAAAAAAAATCAAAAAGCAGTTTGGTATTAACATATTTTTAATTTAATTTATGTTTTCATGCCTTTTTTGCTAAATAGCTTCCAAACAATAATTTTGAGCAAGCTGACTATGCTAGTCAAAGTTACCCCTCCAGACAATTATTTAGTGGGTATTTCGAATTTGCAACACCAATATACATGCAAATATACGTGAAAACAAATCGTATATAATGCTGCAAAACCAGTATATACGTATCATTTTGGAGGCCATTTAGGTACATTAGCACACATATTCTTGATTTGGATTGTTTTGTAGTAATAAAATCATGCAATGCATTTAATAAATATGCATGGGCCGCACATTGTAGGTGCAGATATACGAAAATGAGTTTTTAAAACATTCTATACCAGGGATGAGCAAAACGCGGCCCGCGGGCCGCATGCGGCCCTCGAGACAAGTTTGTGCGGCCCGCAAAGCTTATCTCAAATTAAATTTATTTCGCGATTTTTTTTTTAAGATAGATTATTGATTATCAATAGATAGCAGTCTCTACTAAACCAAAAAAATTATAATTAATTTTGCTTTTTATTGAATTTTCAAAGGCAGGGATGCAATATTATTCATTGAAAAAACGTTAAACAGAAGTAGGTTAAGTCATTTTTTTGTTTCATGTAAAGTTAATATTGTAGGATGAAGTGAAATATTTTTTCTTGATTTAATGAGGTAAATAAGAAAAGTTTTATAATAAAAACTGGGTGAACGATATAAGATTTCTTATAGACGTGACTCAGCAAAATTCTGATTTCTCGACAAAAACAAAATCTGTAATTTTGTGATTCAACCCAAAAAGTTTGTAATGATTTCTCAGGGGAACAGCATTTTTGGTGCCAATGTTTCAATAACTGATTTCGAAAGATTTTGGCGTCCTGAATTCAAAACATTTCTCAGATTTTATCTATCACTTCTAGTTTCGGTGATATGGCGTGTGGAAATTTTCAAGTTGATCAGTTTTGGATAAAATCGAGATACCACGTTTAAAAAAAAAATGAGTTCTACAATTTATAGAAATAACATAAAAATAATATTAAAACTTCTTCTGGCAGCATTGCAGAAAGTCATTGAATATTAGAAATTGAAGATTTTAATTCGTTCAACAGCTTTGTTGAAGACTGCGAAATGGATTGATTTACGATCTTAAAAATATCAAACATTTAATTGAGTTTAATTTTTCTTTAAAATTTCGTCAAAGTTCTATATTTTTGCAGGTTGGGAAAAAATAATAAAAAGAAAACTCTCATAGATTTTTCTAAAAATTAAAACTACTCGCGGCCTTTGAGAAACTTCATCATTGAGTCAATGAGTTTTTATAATTTGCAGTTTTGTCAAAAAGTACACAAATTGAATACCTTAATTTTTACCTTTTTTTTAAAGTTATTTCGAAACCCAGAGCTGACAAAAAAAACTGAATAAGTCAAAATCAGTTCTGAGATTCCTTGCCCCTCAAAAAAATGTGAATTTTGTTTGATTAAATTGAGTCATTTTACTTCAAAACTAGCAAACCACATTACCAACTTTCACATTACATTTTCATGATGAAGCCTTAGAAAGTCTATCCCAGAGAAATATTAACTTAATTAAGAAAATTAATGAAATCGATGAAAAAAAATTTAGGATCAAAAATTTAACTATAATATAAACAAATCTGGTTAAAAATCTGTAAAATAATAAATTTATCATGAAACCTTGCACAAGATCTCAATGCAATGATTTCATACGGAACTCCAAGTAATAAAAGTAACCGTTTGAATAAGTTTTGAACAAAATTTTTGATAATGGGCACAGAAAAATTAGCTATGGTTAATCACTATGGAAATTTTAAATGATAGTGGTGACGAAAAATACCATCTCATCGGTTCAAATAAATAAGGATTTTTCTTAAAAAAAAGTTCAAATCTTTTATGTTGTTCAGATTTTGACTGGTTTTTGTTGATGTGGTATTGATTTTATTTTTTTAAATCGGCACTGCAGTCTATTTTCGAATTGATGATTATTTTGTTTCATCCAACGTTTCGAGACTAGGTTGGTCTCATCCTCAGAGAAAAAATATAGTCATCTTTATGTGGCTTTTATGTGGCGGTTCAAATCTTTTTACAAACTATAGAAAGACTCTTAAAAATTTTCGTTTTAAAAAAATAGAAGCCAATTTTTTTGTGAAAATGAATATTCGCTGAATATTTCAATTCAATTAAAACATTATTGAAAAATGATCAAGATTTAGTGTCGGACTTCTTCAATTTCGGCTGGTTTAATCACCTTATATTTAAAAAAAAAATACAAGTATGTACATGAATTCGTTTTATATATGTATCATTTTCAGTTTTGATTTTGTCAAAAATCGTTATAAATCGTTATAAAAAATAACTTGAAGCCATTCAAACCATTATTACTTAAATTTTATTTTCAATGCGGCCCGCCGAAAGAATTTCAAATAAAAAGTGGCCCGTTGCTTAAAAAGGTTGCTCACCCCTGTTCTATACGATATAATCTGTAAAACAAAATACGACTTCTGGTTGTCTGGGCCATAACATGAAATCTGGTTTTGCGATAACATTCATGTCGTACGTGTCGTATGAATATTTTACAACCAGAGATCATGCTTTATACACCTTTCCTCTGTAAGTGTTTTGAATTTTTTTTTTTGCAAAACAGCAACCCCTGGCAAAGTATTCAAATATTGAACGAAAAATGTGTTCAAAGTTCCTACCAGTTCACGGCTATTAAAATACAGCCTCTTATGCCGGTTTCATGTCTTATTATTCCTATCAAATTCTTAGATTCTCTTTCCCTTGCATCTTGTTCCGGTCGATAAAGTTTGGGGAACTCATCGTTGGGACTGAAAATGAATTACACTGGACAATTACAGGAATCAAAACAAAATATTCTAACTCTATTATGACTGTTTCCAACTACGAGACAAATCTATCAAAGTGCTTAGAAAATTCCGAACAGGACTGTTTTTTCATGTATAGATGTGTATTTAATTTCCTATACCCCTCTGCTAGGTAAAATATGCACATTTTTTCTAGAGCTATCGTTTAAACAAATGTATTCAAATTTTTTGCATTATACAAAGCATTGTTAAAAGAACATTTAGTAATTTTTTCGTAGAAAAATATTGAAAAATGAGCCGGTGACGGAGCACTTTCGAGGATGCCTTTTAGAAAACAGGATTTGCGGTGGACACTGTATCTCAGCACAGAATCATCTGAAGTCAAAAAATCAATGCAAAATATTTTAAAGAGATGTTTTTCTGGACCTCAACGTTTTTATTTAACTTTAAAAAAAATTTATGAAATTTTTGTGGCTGTTTGAAGTAAAAACTACGATTTTTCACGAAAAAATCCGCCATTTTTTATCTGTAAAATCTCCCCAAAGTAAAAAAAAACAAAAAAGAAAAACGTTGGGGTCTGGTATTTTATACGTAGAAAATATGTTCCAAATTTGAAAAGAACCGGATAAGTAGTTTTCAAATAACGATGTCCACGGACTTTAAAAATGTGCTTTCGAGAAAAACGCGTTTGAAGTTTCTGCTCTTGCTTTCTTGCAGTATTCGACAGGAGGAGATAAAGGCCTATACTTTCTACAGTTTTGCTTCAATTGACTTGAAAATTTGACACAACATTCTTGAAACGTTTTACAATAAGAAAATAAAAAAATAAAAAAATCGATTTTTTGAAAGTGTTAATAAAAAATAGTAAGAAATCATATTTACTAAACAAAAAAATCAGATTAAAAAGCGATAAGCATTTTTATGCCAGACAGTCGGTACCATCAGAATCGATTAAAACTACCTTTCAAACCTTTCAAAGGTGATATGTGCATGGTGCTAGTTTTGCACGGAAATGTTTTGAGAATTTCTCATCACGTATTTGATTATTTCGTTCCAAAAAATTCTTAAAGAACTCTATATCAAGTTTTGAAAAATTGCAAGATTCTTCGAAAAAAGAATAGAAAATGCTGGAACGACGGATGACGAAATAGGTTCAATTGAGTTTAAGGATATTTTAGAAACTAAAAACCAGAATCAGCATCCAGCCCGTCAATTAACATTAATTTATTTTCTTCAATTTTAAAATCTCTTATCGGCTTCCTCCCTCTTCGAAGCATAAAAATAAATAAATTCGTTTGAAATATTTATTTCAGTGCAAAGCAACTGCCAAATATCACGTCTCTATATTACGCCTTACGGTGCATGACAGATGAGTTGAAGTCATTCAATTTTTTGCCGCTATCTAACATCTTATTTATTTTAAAATTTTAATCACGAGGGTCCTTCATTCAACAAACAAAAACTGAGGGAACGTTTGCACCTTCCACGTATGGAGATGTTTCGGGCTAATGAAGTTGCATATCACAACATCACAGCACGAGCATAACATTCATGCCAAACAACACCCAGGCTAAACAAAAACCCACACCGGGTGCATGTTGCCTGTCATGCCCAGGGGCAATTATTCAACTTGTCCTGTAACATATAAATAAAGTTGTCCAGCTGCATAATCATCCGGCAGCAGCAGCAGCTCTCCAGACCAAACTGCAGGCATATGAAGGTACACAAATACATTCATTTGCATGGTAGCACGGTTTGGAACCCAACATTATTTAACACACTAGATATTCTCACCATGAATGGCAGATTCATGTTGTTATGGTTTTGTCAATGGCACACGACGACGTGTTGTTTTGTACCATTTAACTTTGCTTTTTTCGATTATAATTCTAGGTGCTTTTCTGGGAACTGGTTATCAATGAGTGGTGGTAACCTATTTCTGTACCACTGAGAACTTTAGTTATTGAAGTTTGAAAAGGTCCAATTTCAACAGAATATGTTTTGTTTTCAATCAAACACTACAACATTTTTATTCACATGGTTCAAAGGTTTTATGTCAGTACACAACCTTCAAATGAAACGAACAATCGTTCGTGAAGATTTCCCAGAAAAAAAAGTAATTTACGAGGTCCCGGGCAAACCTTCTGACTTTGCGTGCTTAAAAGTAATATGCACCAGATTGAATGCATTTATAACAACGGTTTTTTCTTTTCAACCTTCTACCGGGAAAATTATGCTTCCGCTTTCTTACTTTTCGTCGTCACCGTCGCCTTCGTCGTCGTTATATAACGAAGAGCGCTGAACTTCCGGCGGAAGGGAGTTTTCTTCTGTTCTCTTTCTTCTAGCTAATGAGTGTTACTCAGTTGTGGGTGTTGATTTTCATTGAGTTTTAAGCACAAAAACCATTGATATTCATTTTATAGTTTTCAATGTTTTGAAAAATTATGAAATCATATTGAAATGTTCTATGCTTAGCGCACTAAATAACATTTAGATTTTTTGTTGGTTATGTGAATCTCGCTTACAAGCATTTTTTGATCAGATCAAAGCTCGTGAACGTAGGTATGCGTGTAAAAACAGCTCGGAAGATTCAATATATTGGTACGTAGGTATATGTCGAGTATCGAGGAAGAATGACCTTAATGGGTTAAATTCCTATAAAAAAAGGAAAAAAAAACTATGTCGAATATAAGGTTGAGTGCAAATTTTTGAAATTGTTGTGATGTTCATGCTTTTCAAGCTTGGCTCGAATATTGTATAAATGCCGCAAAAACTATAGGGGAGAATGAGGATACTTGATCCCTGGGGATACTTGATTCCTTAGCTATATCTCGAAACTGGAATGTCTTACAAAGATCAAATGTTCTAGAAAAATGTGCAAAAATGAGCAAAATAACAATGCTTGTAGTTTAAATTTTTTTAACAAAATAATTGTTTGAGTAATTGAATTTTGTTTGAAAAATTTCACAAAATGTAACTTGAAGATCTTTTTTCATCACTTTAAAATGTTCCTTACATGGGAAAATTTTGAAAAAAATATTTGTTCCAATGTATCAATCGTTCGAGCGTATAATGAACTTCATAATTCCATATTTTTAAAGCAAAACTCTCAACTTTTTTCAGAAAAAGTTTTCTAAAATGTTGATTATGGGTACAATTGATCCCCCTTTAAAACGGCATATTCTTCTTCTGAATTGATCGTTATTATTGCTGATTACGAAATTACTAATATTTATCCAAAAACTAATATTTATCAAACAATTGTCTGAAGAAAAGAGCATTAATAATTAATTTTCTCTAAATTATAAAAAATAGCGCCTTTAAGTATATGCAATGTTTTGGCGTTGAGACAAAGTATTAGAATTTTCTTCTTATGCCTGCTATAAATTGTGAAATGAGGACAAACATGACCAAAATAGTCAATTAATATTCTATCTTGGGTACTGTTTGATTTTAATACAAGGATTAGGGCTTCCTGAATAAAAGATCAAGTTTCCTTCAATAGGGGATTAAGTCTCCCCTAACTTCAGAAAAATCGCAATTTTTTTACTCCCACGAAAATGCTTCTAGTTCATCACCGGGTTCAAGTATCGTTCTTATTTTTGGAGTATAGAAACTTGAAGTTACAAGCTGTCAGAAAATGTCAAAGACGGCGAGTTGGTAAATTTTTTCAAAAAGATATGGTGAAAATAAGAAAAGGGGATCAAGTATCCCCACTCTCCCCTAAGGTTTAAGCAAACATATTTTAATTAACATTTGTAACTCCTACCATGCCTCATACAATCCAAATAGGACCTGCACGTTAGTACCTCCTCCTGGGGAAAGTTCTAACAAGAAGAGAATTTAAAGTAGTGAGACATTGATTCAACTCTGAACATTCTTTTCATCAACCGTCGCGTCTTAACTTAAAAAAAAATGTTTGAACTTGCATTTCTGTGACCACGCAGAAATTGTTGTTAATTTTTTATTTTTAACTTAAAATTTTCTGCACAATTAATCTTTTCTCCCCATAGTAGGATAATTTGCGATGCTTATCAATTTGTTTCGTTTTCTGTTGAATAGAAAAAAAGCGCGATCGACCAAAAATGTTAATAAATAACTTCAGTTTGAGATTCCACATGTTAAGGGAACATAATTTGCAACAAATGATTTATAAAAAAAATTTAACTCTCTCGAAAAAAATCTGATTATTTCATAAAGAGATTTAAAAAAGGACAAAAAATTTACTAAGCAGATTGAAGAAAGAGATTGATCATAAAATCAACTCTGCTATTTTTAAGATTTTGGATTCTCTCAAAACACAATTCAAATGCGCTGGAGCGTGTTAGGTAAATGTAAATCAGTTTCTACTAAAAAATCATAAAGTTGAGTTTTCGTGTTGACTTTGCGATACAATTTCATTTGAGCACATTTGATTTTATGAAATTACCTGGCAATATCTGGTCATTTGAATTCAATTTTTTCAATATAAAATCTGGACAAATTTAGGCAGAATTCGGTATTTTTTTTGAAAAAAAAAAGTTTATGAAAGTGATAAAAACATTTAAAAATTTAATTTTTTTTATCGAAATCCGTCAGAAGCATTAAAATCCTTTTTCAAACGTAAAAAAAACAATTTTGATATAACAAGCACAGAAAAGTTGAGCCTCACATAACTTTGAAAACTTGGGCATGTCCTATTGATACGGGGAATCTGGAATACACACACTACAATAAATAATATATTACATTCTCTTATTTATTCAACAAAGAAAATATTCCAGGGGTTTCCCGAGAATCAAGCATTATGTTCTAATAAGGAAGTATTTTATCCTCATTCAGAAAAAAAATGTAACGCGTTTACAGAATATAGATTAAATTTTTCTCAGATTTTTCATAATTTAAAAAAAAAGTTGATATATACATTCTACACTCTTTTTAATTTAGTGAACTGTAGTTCACTAACTAGGATTAATCAGCAAAATGAAATCCGCTATCGAACTTTTATTCCAATTTTAATCTAAGATATGAAAATTAATTGAAACTTTTCTAACTGATTAAGCCCAATTTTCATGCTTTTGATGCTAATGTACTTTTTTTTAAATTGTCGTCTACTGAATGAAATACCCTGAATTTAGCATATTGAATTCTCTAAATGATCATCCTCAAATTTTCTTTTTTTTTCTGGGGAAATTCCGGTTTGCAGTCTATTTTAGAGCAAAAAGTATTTTTATTTTGTGTATTCAACGTTAAAATCCGTTTTGGAATTCTTCAGGGACTAAACATTCGAGAATCGAAATCTTCAAGGATACTTTGTCTTGCCCAAGTTTTACAAATGTTAATAGGGAGCCAACTTTTTTCCATAACTTTGGTTCTTCACTACTTGATCTTCTACTGACGGATTCGACAGAAAGCATCCACAAATTTAGTCAAATTTCCTTACCCGGTTGTAGTGTATAATACCGGTAGAAATTAAATATAATCATTTTGCAATGAACACTACTATTATTTTGAAATATTAACTCGTCTAATGGTTAATTATTTCGTTAAATGATAATGTCTCTGCTAAGCGTGTAAAACGGTAGAAAATTCTAGAGAGAAAAATAAACGTCAAAAAAACGATAGATCTCTCTCTCAGGTTTTGAAGATGAATTAGCAAAGGCTTGAATTCAGTTTATAGGAGATTCTAATTGAGGACGCACGCGATTCGCTTTGCTCTTCCACTTGAGCAAGTGCCGTCACGACACCGGTGTGTCTAACCACGATTTAATTTTTTCAGCCCTCAATTTCTCTAAACAGAATCATTGTGATGGTTACTGGTTCCGTGACTACATTAATTATGATCATAGTAGACTTTCCAAATATCTGAATGATACGAATTGGAACTTTTTTTTCAGCATAGATGATTCGGATATACTGGTCGAAATTTTAAATTCTTTTTTACAATATCTGCACGATTCCTTTTTTCCTCTGAAACTAAGAAAACATTGGAAAAAATGCATGGTTTAATCGTGACATAGAAGTAGCTATGATCAACAGAGATCTAGCTTATAGAACATGGAAACGAACATAATTTGAATGCGACAAACTCTTAAAGTTATACCAATTCCGAAAAAATCGAATAATCACGATATAACTAATTTAAGACCTTTTAGTCTTCTAAGCTCCATCTAAAAAATATTCGAAAAGCTGATCAAACAACAAATTTTAGACTATATCAATGAGAATAACCTTTTAAGCAATAGTCAATCTGGATTTAGAGCTCACCATAGTACAGAAACTACTTTGATTAAAGTGCATAATGATATCGCCGATTGTCTTGATAAAAAAGGGTCAGCAGTTCTTCTATTGATAGATTTTGCTAAAGCGTTCGACAGGGTGACCCATAAAAAGCTCATCGAAAAATTAATTTCTAAATTTTATTTTTCTGGACCCGCAGCGAAAATGATTAAATCATACCTTCAGGGTCGTGAACAGGCTGTATTCCTTGATAGCTGTTTGTCTGTCCTAATGCCCATTGAGTTACGAGTTCCTCAAGGATCAATTCTAGGTCCACTTCTTTGTTCACTCTTCATAAATGCCCTTCCTACAGTTCTAAAATATTGCAATATTCAAATGTTTGCTGATGACGTGCATGTATATTTTTGCTCTGACAAATCAGTGCCCCTAAGTGATGTTTGTGATAAAATTAATTATGACTTACTAAAAGTTAATGAATGGTCCTACTTAAACCTTCTACCTATAAACCCCGCAAAAACTAAAGCTCTGTTTTAAAAAGATGGAATAGGGATTCAGATCTTCCGAGACTTCATTTGGCAGACTCTGAAATTATTTTCTCCGATTATGCGTAAAATCTTGGCGTAAATTTTGATCATGAACTGTCATGGAAAAGGCAAGTAAACAAACAATGTAGCAGAATCCACGGATCCTTAAAAAGGCTAAATCTTACCACTAAGCACCTCGATATTAATACTTAATTAAAACTGTTCAAATGCTACATTTATCCATTGTTTATATACGGAGATTTTATTTATTCGAATTGTTCAGTTAGGTCCATGGATAGAATTCGAGTTGCTTTGAACTCATGTGTCCGTTACGTCTATGGTCTATCTAAATTTTCAAGTGTTTCTCATCTTCAAAAAATGCTGATTGGTTGCCCATTCTATAAATTTTATAAACATAGGTTGTGTGTTTTGGTCCATATAATAGTTACTAGAGGAGGTCCGCATTACATTTAAAGACTATTTGTTCCAGTAAGAAACTCTAGAACTATTAATTTTTTAATTCCACCTCATATTTCAGTCTATTACAACAATTCGTTTCTCGTAAGAGGCATCTCGAACTGGAATAATCTTCCTACCAGCATTAAGTCCATTAAATCGAAATCGGAATTCAAGAAAGCTTCACTATCAAGATTTACATTAAACAGGTAACAACTGATTCTTATTAGTTAGACATGAAAAATCATCAGAAACAATTAAATTGAAATCGAAACAGTGCAAACCCAAATGTAACACTTCAAAAAGATTGAACATATCTTATGTTACACGAATAAGATTGATCATTATCATTATCATTAAACATTTTAAATTAATGTTTTTTTTTTGGCTTATAACAAAATATTCGTTGAAAGATATTTACCTAAAACGTGTCGTTTTCTTGTTGTTGTCGACTCGGCTGGTCTTGTAAAGCTGTATCTGTTTTTTTTTTATTTTACTAACTTATTTGTGTTTTTTGACAATAATGTTTAGTAATTGACATACTGTGTTAAGTTTTTCTTTAAAAAAAATCCGGTTGTCCGTAGATTTTTCGTTAAATTTTTTAAGCATCGAAATTTTGGCACAGTTTCACTTTTCACCTTTCGTTTTTGTTGTTTCTAATAGCGTATTTTTTTTTTTCATCCAGTTGCAACCTAGTTGAGCACTAACTGTAGTGATCGTGCTTTTTTATTTCTCTAATGGCAAACTACTTGCGCACGAGAAACGGACGGTGTCGCCCTGAGAATACATTCATATTTGGGAGAAGTTCACCAATACTGTTACCAATGTTGTCAAAACAACGTACTGTTGTTTGTAAGTGAAAGCAAAACAGCAATGAATATTCCGTTGGTCAGTAGAAAAATCTCTCTGCCAAGCAAAATCATACTGTTAGCTGACCATTGCAATCCGGACCAAGGTTGCCGAAATCACAGAAATATCTAGAATTTCACAAAATTTTGAACAAATTTTTATCACAGAATCTGTGTAACAGAACACAGAATTTTCACAGATTTTTTAAATTATATACGTTTTCTCAAAATAATGATTTTTTATGTCTTTAAAAATTTTGGATTTTTAACTTTGAATCGGAAATATATGATAAGATTTTTAATATTAATTGATTTTTCTGTAGCAAAATGTAAAAATCAGCCTATTTGTCATGACTTTTCAATGGAATGAAAGGAAATAGTATCACAGAAAACCATTACAGAATTTCTGGGTAAATTCACAGAAAGTCAGAATATTTTTTTTCAAAAACACAGATTTTTTTTCGGCAACCTTGATCCGGACAAGAAATCAAGGCGAGTACAGTTACGGGTGTGTTATTATACCAAAACACGAAATCGACCATTTTGTGACAGGCAATCGTAATTGTAGGCATGTGCAAGGTCTTTTGATACACTATTTAGGTTCTCCGACTTTCACAGTAAGTAGGCGAAGAGTGAGCGGGGCTCTCAATGAGTTTGTTTATTTTTTGCTCAGCTTTTCGGTGGTTTGTTGGTAAACAAACTTCATGAGTTCCGCATAGTTGCATAGCCTACATAGCCAAAATGGCTGAATCGGGAATTCGATATTCGGTAACACCTCCTGAATATATACACACCTTGGACATGTGGTAGGCGAACTGGCTGTCGAAAAGCGCTCCGTCTCCACCCTCCACCACTGAGAAACTTTTGGTACCTGTTGTGGCCATGAAAAGCCATTGGACTGTACTCGGGAGGGCACTTGGCAAAACTACCGCTGCTTGCCCTTTCCCTTTCTGGGATTGGGCTTTGACAACCCCTGGTGGTTGCCAAACAGTGGAGGCAGGTCCAAAGACTGTCTGCCTGGAGGCCAAGGCCGGGTCGACGTGAGTGCTTGGGAAACTACCACTGATGGTTCGCTCCTCTCGTGGGATTAGACCTCAAGAGATAATCACGCATGTTTGTCCCATCAGTGGAGGCAGGTCCTCATGACGCTGCCTGGCGGCCAAGGCTCGGGGGGATCTCGTTCGCCTGGATGGCCGTGATCCAAACTCTTTCCGATGGTGGGCTTTGAAAAGAGCCGATTGTGGCAGCTGGACCCGGGAGTAAGGCGTCGGAACGAAGCAGCGAAGTAGAAGGCACTATTTTCGGCTTACAATCTAGTTATTTTCTCTACTTAACTATTTATTCTTTGTTGTGTGAAGGGCGGTTTTTTCCTGTGTGCAACGGATGTTACGAAACTTACGAATACCTTAATTTATGTTGCAGTACGCTTTTGTTTTGATCCTTGTTAATGTTTTTCCATGTATTTTGTTTTATAGATTACACTGTCAAAATAATAAACGCATCATAGGTATCTTTTTGCCTTTCTTTCAGGAAGGTATAGTTATCGGTCGATTTGGGAGATCACTAATTATGGGTCTTAGATATACCTTCATATGTACCTATCGAATCAGCTCGACGAGTTCAGACAATGTCTGTGTATTTGTGTGTATTGGTGTGATTTTTTGTAATTTTTTTTCACGTTTTTGCGAAACTGGGCAGTACAATAAAAATGATTTTTATCTTAAAAAAATGAAATTTTTCTTTCTTCAATGTATAAAAGAAAGAAAAAAAAAACAAAATAGTTTGAAAAATAAATTTTTCTTAGTAATTATCATCAAATCATCACTCCAAAAAACGTGTCAATTTGGCTTGCTAGCCACAACCAGCAATCACTAAAATCAAGATTATCGTATATGTATATTAGACTGGCCCACAACAAAAAAAATCCTTATATTCCACGCGGCACCCCCTAAATTTGTGCATTTAGGTGAAAAAATGACTTTCTGAAAGTTTCAGGTCATTTGGCAGAAGTACGAGCTGGCGCAAAGGACTTGAAATTTGTATGGAGATTTTCGGCAAAATGTATGAAAAATCGACATTCTTTCACTCTTGGTG
Source organism: Uranotaenia lowii (assembly GCF_029784155.1). Lineage (NCBI taxonomy): Eukaryota > Metazoa > Arthropoda > Insecta > Diptera > Culicidae > Uranotaenia > Uranotaenia lowii. Next base: position 126,808,104 of record NC_073692.1, read on the forward strand.
TTCTAAAATATGTTACCAGTATACTAGAAAGCTCAGAATTTCAGGAATTATAAGTTCAAACAATGACAAACAAGTTTGTAGAAGATTGTGATGTGATACGAATTGACTGTGATGAGTTATTTGCAATTTAATGTGTGATTTTTTTCGAATTTCTTTGATATATTGTGAACGGAGTATGAGCTAATAATCGCACTAACTTGATCGTATCGTCACACAATAAGAATAACAAATAGAAAGTTTGTGACCTTTCTTTCAACATTTGCAGATATTTGTTATAAAATAAGCTACAACTTTGCCAAGGACCCAAACTTTCTATCTGTTATTCTCATTATGTGACAATGCCATCAAGTTAGTACTAATAATCCACCTACATCGTTCACAATATATAGGTGAAACGCGAAAAAAAAATCACACATTCGATTGCAAATAACTCATCACAGTCAACTCGTATCGCGTCATAATCTTCTACAAACTTGTTTGTCATTGTTTGAACTACAATTCCTGAAGTTCTGAGCTTTCTAGCATACTGGAAACATATTTTAGGACACAAAGAGTGAAAGAATGTCGATTTTTCATACATTTTTCTGAAAATCTCCATACAAATTTCAAGTCCTTTGCGCCAGCTCGTGCTTCTTCCAAATGACCTGAAACTTTCAGAATGTCATTTTTTCATTTAAATGCACCAATCTAGGGGGTGCCGCGTTGAAAAAAATGTTGTAAAAATCATCCCATACAAATTTGGGCCAGTCTAATGTATATGACGTCAAATTATACATGACGTCATATACACGATGGGCGCGCTCGCTGTGTATAGTGGTAAAAATTAGAGCCTCCGCTCCCACTCATGATCACTCATGATGACAAAACGAGCGGGAGGAAGGAGTTTGAGAAGATTTTATTTTTTGTACCAGTTCAGTATTGACCGAACCGGTTTCAAACATTTTGGAGCCGAAGCTCCAAACCATATAATGTTAATATGGATTTTTTTAAAGGGGTTCAACCCCGAACTTGCCATATTTAATCGATGGGTGTAGGGTTCAACACCGCATGCTTCTGCAGCGATGGCTGGCTTTGATACTACGACGCAAGCGGGAATCTGTCAGATAATTTTGTACTAAGTTTGAAAAAATAAAATAAAAAATAAAAGAATAAAAAAAATGCCATATTTTAAATAGGCGTAATTTCACGTTCCAGCCTGTTCCAACGAAAATGCATCAACAAAAAGTATCAACCAATTTAATTTTATCAACTGTTTTAAAGTTTAAAGTGATTTTTTTGTACAGACGCGTTAATTTCAATGGAATTTAAAGTATTTCTGATTTTAAACTTAATTAAAAAAAAATCGAGTCTAAAAGTGAGTTTCAGAATTCAGATTAAAATCCAAAAATTCAGATGCAGCGCTAGACGACTTACAAAACAAATTTACAAAACCGACATACTTAACAAAAAATGTCAAAATAGTCTATTAAAACAAAAATGACATTATTGTTTAAATTATCTTAAATTAAAAAGTGGACCAAATTTAGATAATTGACAACATTGATAAAAATTACAAAATATACAACATTAACAAGCTTTTATCAAGTTTTAACAAACCTGACAAATTTCGCAAATATGGCAAAAATTCACAAAAATTTACCGAAATTAACCAATTTTGAATGGCTTGACATAAATGATAAAATTTACAAATTTGGCAAAACTGGATAGATAAATGAATATAAATCATACAACTGAAAAAGTTTTCAAAGTATGCAAAATTGACATAATTAATATAGAAAAAAATTAAACAAATTTACAAAACTGACACAATTAACAAAAATTTCAAAATTGTTTATAATTACAAAAATGACATGATTGTTAAAATCCTCAAAAAATACAAAGTGGACCAAACTTGCAAATTATAGTTGACAAAATTGATAAAAAATACAAACAAAAAAAAAACATTCACTAACTTGATAAATTTTACAAAACCTGACAAATTTTGCAAATATGGCAAAAAATGAGCCCTTTTCAAAAATCGACCTTACGTAGCGCGTCATTCGTTGGCATACCCAGTATCCCATTATTTTCTTCCAATAAGATTCAATGTTCCCTACCCAGCATGAGAGCAGCAGTGGTATCATTTTTTTCAAAAGGGCCTGCGGCAAATTGTTAACAATTGAATTGTCAGCTGGGTGAAAAAGTACCGTTGAAGACCTACATTTTAAACCTAATTACTTTCAACGCGATTTCCTCGAAACAGCTTTCGCCTTTTACTAAAATGAATCAACATAGAAATCAAAGTTTTAAGCATACCTATCAGGGGCATTCTTACTTGTATACTAGTAAGAATGCCCCTGAAAGGTATGCTAAAAATTTGTCATTTCTGTCATTTTTTATCATTTTTGTCAATTTTTAATTTTTTTTCAATTTTGTTTTTTTTGCCAATTCTGTATAATCAAGTTTTTTAATTTTCTGTTTCATCAATATTGACAATATGTTTTATCAATGTTGTTTATTCAATACAAATAATTCTTTTAAAGTTTAATACTGACAAATTATGATAAAAAAAATGAGAAAAATGAAAAAGTAGATGGACATAATTGATGAAATTGACAAAAATAACTAAATTGAGACGAAATTTACAAAATTGGAAACAATTGACAAACTTGGCTAAATTAACTATACGACAAAAATTAAAAAATCTATGTTGACAAATGGACAAAATTGACAAAATTGCAAAATTGTCCAAACTTAAACAATAAACAAAATTAATTTTACTAATTTAGACTGGATTTACTAAATTTACTAAATTGACTACATAGGCTAAATTGACAAAATAGCCTTGATTGACTTGATTCACAAAATTAACAAAACCATCCAAATGGACATAATGAACAAAATTTACAAAATTGACTAAATTTTCAAAATTGAATAAATTTTCAAAATTGAATAAATTTACAAAATTTACAAAATTTACAAAATTTACAAAATTTACAAAATTTACAAAATTTACAAAATTTACAAAATTTACAAAATTAACAAAATTTACAAAATTTACAAAATTTACAAAATTTGCAAAATTTACAAAATTTACAAAATTTACAAAATTTACAAAATTTACAAAATTTACAAAATTTACAAAATTTACAAAATTTACAAAATTTACAAAATTTACAAAATTTACAAAATTTACAAAATTTACAAAATTTACATAATTTACAAAATTTACAAAATTTACAAAATTTACAAAATTTACAAAATTTACAAAATTTACAAAATTTACAAAATTTACAAAATTTACAAAATTTACAAAATTTACAAAATTTACAAAATTTACAAAATTTACAAAATTTACAAAATTTACAAAATTTACAAAATTTACAAAATTTACAAAATTTACAAAATTTACAAAATTTACAAAATTTACAAAATTTACAAAATTTACAAAATTTACAAAATTTACAAAATTTACAAAATTTACAAAATTTACAAAATTTACAAAATTTACAAAATTTACAAAATTAACAAAATTAAAAAAATTTACAAAATTTACAAAATTTACAAAATTTACAAAATTTACAAAATTTACAAAATTTACAAAATTTACAAAATTTACAAAATTTACAAAATTTACAAAATTTTCAAAATTTACAAAATTTAAAAAATTTACAAAATTTACAAAATTTACAAAATTTACAAAATTTACAAAATTTACAAAATTTTCAAAATTTTCAAAATTTACAAAATTTACAAAATTTACAAAATTTACAAAATTTACAAAATTTACAAAATTTACAAAATTTACAAAATTTACAAAATTTACAAAATTTACAAAATTTACAAAATTTACAAAATTTACAAAAATTTACAAAATTTTCAAAATTTACAAAATTTACAAAATTTACAAAATTAACAAAATTTACAAAATTTACAAAATTTACAAAATTTACAAAATTTACAAAATTTACAAAATTTACAAAATTTACGAAATTTACAAAATTTACAAAATTTACAAAATTTACAAAATTTACAAAATTTACAAAATTTACAAAATTTACAAAATTTGCAAAATTTACAAAATTTACAAAATTTATAAAATTTATAAAATTGACAAAACTGACAAAATTTATAGAATTGACAAAATTGACAAAAATGATAAAATAGACTTAATCGACAAAATGACAAAATTAAAAATATTGACATTTCAAAGTTGTCAAAATGTATAATATCTATAGGTAATTCGATAGATTATTGTAATCTACGTAGAAGCATCGTATTTTAGTCTAGCAGTTGTAAATTTACTTAATTTTTTTTCCATTTATTCGCTTCCTTTACTTGAGAGGTTGAATTTTGTGAAACACATGGTTAGGCATCTTTTTTAAAAATTATGCTCTTCATTTTTAGACCTCTTTTATTTTATAGATATAAGATCATAATGTCATAGAAACGGTATCATACAAGATATCCCAGAATTCAATCATACAAAATTTTTCAATTAGTTTACAATTATGTTATTATTTATGTGAAAATTATAATTATTTCAAAATACCTTCATCCTTAAAAAATTTTTTGAATCCTAGTTTCTTAAATGCATTTAGGATTTACAACGTTCAAAATACTTTAATCATTACTCAGAATTTATAAATTTATCATTTATTTATTATTTTGTGTCATGTGTACCCAAATATAATTTTTAGACTGTGAGATAGGCTACAATCCACTGTTAAGTGTATTAAATCGGGTTTTTACACTATTTGTAGGGTTGACTGTACACTCTAGACGTATTTAATTGAACCGTTACATTATTATAAGTAGTTATTTTTGAACAGATTTGGTTGAATTTATGGCAAAATCTGCATCTAAAACTTTTAAACTATTTAATCTTCCAATGACCTGCATGTTTTATTTTATTATGGTTAAAACCCGTAAACAGATTACAAATTTGCATATTCAGCTAAATATAATCACTCGAAAATAATACAGAAGTCTAAGTTTCAAAACAAAAAAAAAGATTATTTTATAAGACTGATACAGGTTGATTTTTAAGCCATGTGGCAACCCTGCTTAGATATTCACGATAGCATTTGTTCATGCAGGGTAGAGCTTTCTTCACATAAAGGCGCGTTTGATGTATCCTTCAGAATTTTAGGGAGTGTGGAATATTCCTATTATGATTGCATTTGTTTCAAGACAAAATTTAATTTTTAATTTTTGTTAAAGGCGACGAGTTGATGATTTTTTTCTTGAAAAAAATATAATAGGAACAAGAATATGAAATCAAGTTTTTCCTTGATTACGTTATGTGTTTTTAATTTCCAGTGATTTTGTTGATAGCTGGATAGCTTATGATTCGTAAGTTTTGAGAGTAAGTTCACATTGCCTAGAACTAATAAATTATTGGAAACGACTCGAGTTTGAATGGAAACAATTGACCTTACGCGGCAACAATAGTTGCACTTTTAACGAGCAAACTCCACTACACTAGCACACTAGCAAGTGAGCAAGTTCCGAGTATCACCGGCCACTTCGCACGAATTGGTTCCAGCCTTTATCTCGAGCCATTTCAATTATGGTAAATAGGAAAACTTTTAAT